>NW_026558830.1:0-113802 GCF_026930045.1 Uloborus diversus
AATACCTGATAAAATAAAAGTTAAATAAGTAAAAAAAAATTGCATACATTTTATTTAAAAATTCTTTGACATATTGGCATCCTAAACCAACAAGTTTTAAATTTTAATTCCTTTTGATAAGGAAGACAACGTCTTTAAAAGACTGAATAAATGTGCTGTTAAAAACCAGAAAACGATGAATAGAAGAATGCATATTTCCTCGAATTCATGAAGAAAATTAATTAAGTCCAGGGAAATAAAGAGAAAAACATGAAAACTCTATTGAAAAATGCATTAAAATTCACTTTTTCATTTCACTACTTTTTAAATTTTAATTTAACTGCATTCTTACCATTTGATTAGCTTTTAGAAAATAAAGCAATTTCACTAAAATTCCATCAAGATGCTAAATAATACGAAAGTTGAAAGATTGAAAAGGATTAAATATTTGAAAGGATATTTTTCTATTTTTGGTTTCGAAATATTTTTAACATTCTATCGTGATAACACGCACAGCTTTCATTTAGGGCACTTGCTGTTTTTATTACGTAAAATGATGGTGATTATTGTTCTTAAGAATAGAAAAGGATGTTGGAAAATTTTATGAATGTTGGATTTTTCATTTTTTTTTCATGGTACAAAAGAAAAATAGCAATAGTTTTCTTATTGAAAAAGAGACTGAGATACATAAGTGAAAGAACTATTCTACATAAACTAAATTGCATCTTGCGTCGATTTTTAGTAGCTTAAGAAAGGAAAGTAGTCCGCAATCAAAACTTTCTTTTCTTTAGTCTTTACACACACGCACACACTTACATACATATGAACATGCTTAGGGTCTAGGAACAAAATGCCTTAGAATTAAGGTTTTCGGGGGTCTTACATTCCCCCTTTTTTGTCTTCTGCATTACTGTGAGCAGGTTCAATGACAGTTTCAAAAAATACACGTTCAAACGTCAATAAAACATTGAATTTTGATGCGAAAGGACTTGTTATTTTTAACGTAAGCAAAATAGGCATATATGTAGAATGTAAAGAGGTGACAATAATGCAAAAAAAAAAAAAGGAAGAAAGAAAGACGAAACATTTCTTGAGACTTTCATTTACCTGCCGCGGGCAGTGTATGTCAGAACAATGAGAGAGAATCGAACAACAAAGTTTCACAATAGGTTGTACAATAAAACTAAAGAGATGACAATGATGCAAAAAAAAAAAAAAAAAAAAACTTCTTAAAAATACCATTTACATGCCGCGGGAAGTGTACATCAGTACAATGAGAGAGAATCAAACTACAAAGGTTAACGCCACTGTTAGCATAGAATCGTACATATGTAGTAAGCTCCTGATTATCAAAAGGTCGGATTATCAGCGGGTCTTTTCACATTTTTTTTCTTTTAACTGTCATTAAATGTTTTTTAAACTTATGGTTGTGTTACTGTTCGTTTTTACCTTTTACACAGAAAGATAGAGATGGACAAAGAACATCTACTCGATTGCTCTTCTTGGAACGAAGAAAATCTTTGCGACCGATATTGGCGTGCCAGGGAGATAATGTTGCTGACCTTCAGTGACTGAATTATTTTGTATTTCACGTATTTATACTTAATTTTCTCCTTTGAAATGCTGTACATTTCTTTATTAATGTTTTGTTGTTGATAATTTTACTTTTTTATGCATTTTAAAATTGTTATCATAGTTTTTTATTTCAATTTTTAGCTCCAATCTCATGTATCTGCGATACATGAAGGCCCAAGATGTAAAATTAAGTGTTTTTGCAACAACAAAAAAAGGTTTTTACACATATTTTTTTACATCCAATGTTAGCAGATGCAATGTAGCAATATTTTTAGTAGCAATTTAAATGTATTTTTTAGATATTGTATACACTAAGTATCGTTTTTTACATATTATTCGGATTATCCGAGGTTTTCGCTTATCCGCGGTTACCATGCCGCCCTATTTCACGGATAATCGGGAGTTTACCACATGAAATGTTTATCAGCGGTGCTTCCTTTGTGAAGAACGCCATAATTTCCTCAATACTTCATCAAATTTCATAAGTAAGGCATTAATTTAAAAATTCTTCTTACGGCTATCGGGGAAAAATAAACTTTGTCGAAAAAACCGTTATTCTGTTTTTTCCCCCACGTATTGCTTTAATACATAGCATCCGGAATGACGACTCATTGGCTCAATTGGTTAGAGAGTTGCACTAATAATGCGAAGGTTGTGAGTTAGAATCACCATGGCTGAAGGCCGAAAAACATCAATAACTTATTTATTTTCTTGCAGAAATCTGGTCCAAATTTCTATGAATATATGAGGGTCAGTCAATAAATAACGAGTCAGAGGCTATAAAACAGACTTTATTCGACTTTCTTCAAAAATACTGACCGAAATTGTTTAAACACTTATCCCATTCGGAAATTAGTCGCATAATTCCGTGCTCATAAAAGTCCTTTGACTGCAACTGGAACCATCACGCACGCACTCCTTTATTTCCTCGTCCGAATGAATTTGTTGTCACCGAAATGCCTTCTTGAGTTTCCCAAAGATGTGGGATCATATAGGGATAGATCTGGACTATAAGGGGCGTGGTTCGAGACTTCACTTTAATTTCCGCAAAAG
Source organism: Uloborus diversus (assembly GCF_026930045.1). Taxonomy (NCBI): domain Eukaryota; kingdom Metazoa; phylum Arthropoda; class Arachnida; order Araneae; family Uloboridae; genus Uloborus; species Uloborus diversus. The sequence goes on from NW_026558830.1 coordinate 2,608, forward strand.
TTCCTTTTCTGCATTGGCAAAAAGGACTTTTAGCAGAAATTTAAGTGGGAAGTCTTGAACTACCCCCCTTATAGTCCAGATCTATCCCCATATGCTCTCAGATCTTTGGGAAACTCAAGAAGGCACTTCGGGGATAACGCTTTCATTCGGACGATGAAGTAAGGGGGTGCGTGAGTAATTGGTTTCAGCAGCAGCCAAAATACTTTTATCACGGAATCATTGGACTAATTTCCCAGAGCAATAAGTGATTAAACAATTTCTTTTAGTGTTTTTGAATAATATCGAATAAAATCTCTTTTATAGCCTCTGCTTCGTTATTTATTGACTCACCCTAATATGATCTAAACGTTTTGCTGGATTCTGACGTAAAGTTCTGTTTCTGTTAAAATCAGGAAAACATGACATTAACTTTAACATGGGAATTGTATAATTTTGAAAAAAAAAAAAATAGAGGCATGGATTTCAATTGTTTCTGTTGTTTTATGACGCATAGTGGATAGTATCTCGAGATGGAGGATCAGTAGCTCGCTCAGTTGGTGAGAGAGTAAACGAAGGTCCTCCCTTGGGCCGGAACATGCAGTTCTTGAAAGACCAATTTTCCTCAACTGAATTCTGATCCAGATTTCCATGAATAAAAACCTCAAAATTCATTGGAAGCAGGATTCCAAACCACAGTTGTGTTGTTACATTGAAATCCGAAAAAACAACAACATTATTTTAAAGCAAATCGCAGTGTCATATATATTACTTCTGAAAGTTGTATTTTTGTGAGTATGTCATAACTTCCTTAAAACCCCTTCGAATTTCAGGATCATCGAAAAACAAACAAACAAATCACATTTTTGCTGTTATATATTAAAAAAAAAAAAGTTAAAACCGAGTTTTCGTATTTCTTCTGTCGAACGTGAATGTTTCACACGGGATAGCTAGTGTCTCTTAGTTTAATATATCGGAAGCCTATTTTAAGTTAAACGTCATAGACTCACACAACATCATAAACCGTTACATTCCAAAACAAAATGAGTATTAACGCCAGACGTATAAAGTAAAATTTGTCTGACGAGATTTCAAAGAAAAGAAAATAAGAGTAAAATGATGGAAAGGCGTAATAATCCTATCGAAGTGACGTCATTTCACGCATCCGGGTATGAGCAGCCTAATAAGGCGGACAACATATCTAGATATCGAATTTCCTGGAGGCGAGAATCGCAGGGCTCTTTAGAATTTAATTCAAATTACGTCACAGGATCGATGATTTTATAAATTGCTTTGAAAGCAGGACTGAGACGGAAGCGCAACACGTATTTTTTGCCCTCATTAAACAGATAATTTGTTTCCCGATTAATGATGTATTCTATGGGGTTAAATGTGTTAGGATTCCAACTAAGTGCCTAGACAGCGGAAACAACATCATATATCATTCCCGATAATTAGTAAAAGGAAAAGGATACACGCTATTTTCTAACGAATATGAGCTGAGAGACCAAGGATGAAATATAACCAAATACACGCCTGAAATCAGTTTTATCAATATCCGTGAACATAATATTTCAGTTTTTAAAGGTATTTCTCTCGTTTCCCCTGAATTTCTTCGATTTCGCTGCGAAATCCTAACAGCTGAATTGATTTCTCTTTTTGCTCTGTACGTTAAGATAGAAGAAAACTCTTTCTCTGGATAGTTAAAAAATAGCAAAGCTGTACAGTACAATTGTTTCGACTGTAGATTTTCCGTAACTCACCATTAACCGTCATCCTATTTCAAAGCCGTGGTTTGTTCCATTAGTAGCTGGAATTGCAGGCATTGTTGTTAGATATTAAAGTTTGAACACATTACAGTGATATTCTTCTGAAGCATCGATTTTTATATTTTATCTTAGCATTTTGGAAGGAACTGTGCAGCAATGTCCATCTTTCTTTCCAGTGAGGAAAAACAGAGTCACTGACTTGTTTAAAAGTGGGAAAATGATATGCACACATTGTCATAAACAGATCACAGAATACACGTGTTTCGGGGTTTCCAGGAACCCCTTTTTAATTCAAAGGTGTAAACTTTTGGATGTAAAGACATCCAGTAAAAGCTTTTCACATTCTGAAGAATCTTTTTAATCTAGTTAACGATTTGAAAGCCATTCCGTATTTTTCTGCAGTGTGGCAACCATTCATATACTGGATGTCTTTACATCCAAAAGCTCACACCTTTGAATTAAAAAACTGTTTATGGAAACCCCGAAACACGTGTATTCGGTAATCTGGTTAGTTGTACGAAGCAACTTTGGATGTTTCCTATTATTCCTAGGCACAAAAGTATTTATTTATTGCTAGTATTAAATTTTGTCTAAAGAAATTATTTTAGAAACTTTTTAGGCTTCACTTCTGTCGAGAACTTAGAACTTGAAGGTTTATCACTGTTTATTATCAAAAATCTTAGAACTTCAAGATTTATCACTGTTTATTGTCAAAATTAAATTATATATATTTTACTGGTTTTCCATAAGCCACATCAATGAGGGGAAAAATACTTACCTTGAAATAAAGTAAAATTGTCAAGAATAAACAAAATGTTTGGAAGAACGTCAAAATGCAACTTGTATTATACGAGGGTTGTTTTTTTTTTCAACTTCCGATCGTGCCGCTAGACGGCAGGGCGAGCGGCATCGGCCAGTAATGTGCGGCAGTCGACTGCGCACCTCTCCCACTACAACCTCACTCGTTTTCGGGCGTCCGACGCCATTACCAGTTTATCTAGCGACACATATACATGGCTACCATGATAGAATCTCCCGCCAAGTGTCATTCGCTTCTTGCAAGATGAAGGGTTATCCGCAACAGAAATTTACTGTAGAATGAAACGAGTATACGGTGAAAGCTTTATGAGTGACAGTGCAGTACGTGATTGGTGTAGGAAATTTAAAGATGGTCGAGGTGACAGTCATGATGAAGGGGGCAGGACGAAAGTCGGTCGCAAACGAGGACCTCGTTGATCGAGTTGACTAAACTGTAAGAAGCAATCGGAAGTTTACGATTACGGACCTATCCGATCAATTTCCTGAGATTTCAAGGTCAGCTCTATACACTATCGTAACGGACAAGTTAGGCTACAAAAAACGCCGTGAAAACCCATCTCAAATCACTGGCGGCAAACTTCTATGAAGAAGGTATTAAGAAGCTTGTACCCAGGTATGAAAAACAGTGGCGGCTCGTGCCTTAATTTAGCGGGTGGGCCCGCCTGTATAAAGTTTTCACAATAATATTTATACAGATAAAATGAAGAGAACTATAGTTAGTAATGCTGAGCAATAAAATACGTTCGTTTGCAGTTTCTTTATTTCGTGCTTCTCTTCAAGCGTCAAAGTTGAAATTGGTAGTTTTAGAAAATTGTCTACTTGATTATTTTTTTAAATTTCAAGTTAAACGATCTAAATTTAATGACATCCAACCCATGCAACTAGTAATAAACAACACACAGCATTAATCAAACTACTACTACACTCTTAATATCAACACGATCAGTTGATCACGCAGCAGCATTAATTTCGATTTAGCCATGCTTCCTTAGAGCAAATTACGAACGTAACAATACTTTTTCTAGAAACAAAGTTTCTTTAATTGCCTATATATTCTTCTTTTTCAAAATTAGAATTATCTTTAAGTTTTATTGTGTGGAACCACATCACAATACCTACTGGTCACATCTCATTCAGAGTTCTTTTTTTTTTTTGCATTTTAATAAAATATGTAATTTTTTGAAATCTTTGTATGCGCTTACTGATAAATCAATAATTTTTCAAATGCCATTAAAAAATCAAAACACTTGAAAATATTTCAACTTAAAAAAAATATAGATAAGGCATTTTTTGTTTCTGCACATATTTCAGAAATCTTTTTGCTAAATGATGATCATTTCTAAAAAGCTGTACATTCGTTTGCTTATCCTATTAGTTAAAAATATTCTGTCGTTAATTATGTAAAAAATCATGAAACTTCCATAGTAAATTTTGTTTATAAGGATATACAAAACTTTCGACATTTTAGTAATTTATAATGTTCTTACCCAATGGGAGGCACAATTCTGTTAAACATATTGTACTGACCTTCAAAGCGTATTACTTTTAAGCTGTTTCTTTAATATAAAAAAAATCTTTAGCTAATACAATAACATGGAAACACGCACACACAATAACAACAAAAAAGTTTGAATTTTGAGATCTTGAATTGAACTGTGCTTTTCTCAATCGCGAATTGCGATAGGACCCTACTCGTTGGGTTTCTTGTTTCTACTAATGACTTTTATCGCAACGATATTTTGAATTCAAGATGTCAAAATTCAAACGAATGTCAGGGGTTGGATGTTGTGTGCTGGATTCTATTTTCATGTAAAAAGGATTGTGTGAAGTCGAGAAGGGTCGTTAATAAATAATTCGATTACGAAGCACAGGGACACCTGCATTATAAGCATAGAAAAATAAAATCAAAGGACGGATGTCATTCAACGGTCAAGTGAAAACGATAAGCAATTCGTGATTGCTCAAAAAGAAGTTCACCGAGAAAACGCACACCTGCGTGAGTGACCTAAAACCAATAATTTTTTTAATAACTAAGCTAAAGTGTTGAAACTCCCATAATTTTTGAAACAATCTGAAGTTTTAAAAAAAATTAAAATCAATAGTTTGGACACTTTTGAGGTAATGTAGCCGCTATAGGCCTTTAAGGACTTAAAGCGATGTACCGGGTCAAACTGAAATAATTCAAGTTTTTGCTCGACTGAATACTTTAACATAGAAAATAAATAAATAAAGCCTATCTTACGATTAATACTTATTAGTACTTTAACCACTTATCAGAACAAAGAAGAAAATTGAATAGATCTCACCCAATTGAAGCTGTTTTGTAAAAGTTTCGGACAAATTCAGAACTTTTATTAACACCACAATCAAAACCAATTAGTCTGTGCTGTGTGCTGCTCGAAAATGAAATCTCTATTCAGAAATTCCGAAAATTCCGCTCATATTAGTTCCAAGCAGAAAATTAAATAAATAAAATATGCATGAGTTGCGATAAATCCATAAAATTGTAAATCCCTTTTTCAGATATCAACAGCCGTTTTATATTAATGAAAAAAGAGGGTCGGAGCGCGTGAGAAACCCTTTTTTTCATTCACATGGGCTCGCTTTTTTTTGCCCTCCGAGCTGTTTTTCGTACAAGGATGCGCGCGTAAAATATTTCCCTCCTTCTTTGCTCTTCTGGGTGAAGATACTTTTCCAAGGGGCAGGGAAGCTGTTGCCCATACCATTGAGCTGTATAGTAACCCTGGAGAGCGGATGGGGTCGAATCGGATTGGGGTAGAGTGTAACCTTCGAATCTCGCCAATGTTCCCCTCGTTAGGCTTAGGAGATGGTCTTAGCATTGGAGTCTACGAGGAAGTTCGCAAGCTTTAAAAAATATTTAAAAATAACCCATTTGCTTTTTGTTATCAAATGACCGGTTTTTAACTACATCACGTTGTCGGTCTGCTGAATATATACATCACTAAACAAAACAATTCTTTACTTTTATTTAGTAAAAGAATAAAAATTTGGCTCTTTTTCGGCAACCATTATTGCCAAGACTCAGGGTGACGTGAGATGACGTAGAAGGAGAGGGAGGGAACTTCCATCGGCTCGGAGCGCTCGGAGATATGTTTTTCTTTTCCTTCGTTTTTTGTTTGTTTCGCTTAATAAGAGTAAGAATTAACAGATAATTCGTTAATTCAAATTTTAATTGTATAATTAAAAATTTTAGTATTTTTCATCGAGAATGTAGGATTATTTAACACAGTAACACAGTACTTTTTAAACAAATGCAGATTTATTTCAATTTATTAACCATTTACCTTCTGTAAAAACAGTTACACGAGTCGTAATTTTTGCGAAAATGAACGTATCGGTGACTTTGCGAGATAAAAAATTTAGTGAATTGTATGTGAATAGAACAGAAAGTTTAAATATTTCGCGATAATGATGAGCTAGCGAAAATTAAAGTAAAACGAAAACAAGGGTTTTCACATTCACAATATTGTTTTTGTATGTTTATCTCTTTTCTGCAGGGAAGTTTTAGGTTTTCTTTCTCAAATATTCAGCAGATATTTTGTAAGTATTGTGTTGTCTTCATAATATTTATTTAAAAAAAATTTTTTTTTTTCAAAAGCATTAAAACAAAAACCCTCTTAATTTGGCTTTTAGCTATAATTATGAGGTACATACTAATTTTTGAATCACAGATTTTTTTTTTTTTTTTATCGTTAGAAAAGAATTTATTGAAGAAAAGAACTTATCAATTTTCCTTTTACACAATTCCCAGTTTTTTTTTACAGATTTGTGACGTATCGCATTATATTTTCATCTTTTTGAGAACTATTTCTTTTGCAATGTAAAGAAATAGTTGGAAAAAAAAAATATGTCTAAATTCCCAACTTTATTATTAATTATTTTAAATCGTTTATTCATTCATTCTTCATTGATAGAAAAAAGTACAAATTATGTATGAATATCCTCTTGGTTTAATCATTATGAAAATGTTTCTAAGTAATACCGTGTATTTTTTATACAATTATGGTGAAATTATATAAGGTTAAACAGTTTATAGGTATAAAATTTCAACAAAAAAAAAAAAAGAAAAGATTTTGCGACCACATTGGAAGAAATTAATATTGACTTTCTCTTTGAACACTCCGTAATGTGAACACCCCCGTATTCTGAACACATTTTGAGGGCGAATCCATATAGTACGATATCCTGCTGTTGCTTTTGCGGCGACAATGTTTTATCCAATCCCCCTTTATGGTGCACCCCCCCCCCCCCAATCAGAATATTTTTGTTCCATTCCATAAGTGTCCAGGTTAGAAATAATTTACTGTACAATATTTCTGCTCTTTAAAGAAGATTTATTGGCTTAAAGGCTTTTTGAAAACATTATTAAAAAACCCATGATATTGTTTATTTTATTTTTTAATTGTATCGGGGGGGGGGGGGGGGTTACCTTTCGGTGCCCCTCCCAAAAATTATTTCTGTGTCCGCCCTTGCACGTATGGGGGATTTTTGTTTGTGAAATATTTTTTTATATTTCTAAAATAGGTTTGTGACTGAATTGAAACTCATTATTTCAATCAAGTCCATGTTCTTGTATGCTATGTATAATAGTACAATTACTTCCAATTGTTCCTAAAAATGAAGACGAAAGAAAGAATGAAATTTCAACTCAATACATTTGTAAAAAAAAATATGCCACTCCTGCCAACCCCTAGTTACGCTACTGTCTGTGAACAATATTTAAATAAAAGGTTGCTTTCAAACCTGATGCAAAGGAAATGACTATGTCATCATAATTTGACCCCATCGAACTAAAATATCTGCATTGTGTCTAAAACTGTTACATTAACTTTACAGACATAGTAAAAGGTGATTTATTATAGCACGAAAATATACCACATTGATAAATCTAACAGTTTTTCAAAACCATGACATAAGGTAAATAAATATCTTTGTGCTGAAAAGTAAAGTAAGAAGTAACAACGTCAGAAAGCACAAATTGCAGATTACTGCAGACACGTGTTTCGGTGTTATAAGGAACGCCTTCATCAATGCAAAAGAAATGGGCTTATGGATGAAAAGACATTCAACAAAAGCTTTTTTCGGATGTCTTTTCAGTCATAAGCCTTATCATCCATTTTAATCCTAAGCTTTTATTCATGTATGCGATTGGTGACGAGGGAAAGATCATTGATTTAAAAGTTTTATCTGTTCGGCCAGTTTCTGTTAAATAAACAAAATACTTCTCATTTATTTCAGCAAGAAAGGCTTTGAAAAAGATTTAAAATTTTCCCTTGATCCTACTTTTGGGGGTAGTAACACTTGGAAGTTTAGTTACGTTTCCTTTTCCGTGCTGTTCTCTGTTATTTAGAGAAAAAAAAATCATTCGAATTTTGACCTCTTGAGTTTTTCGCAAACACGAATTGCGATAGGACCATACTCGTTGAAGTTCATGTTTCTACAGAAGAAATGGAATGTAAATGGCAAAGAAATCTGCACCCGTTCAAGAATGACTCATGATTTTCCAGAATAGATAATGCGAGGCATATCCATGAAAAATAAAATAGCGATAAGGATGCAGTAATTAAGATTGTGATTTTATGGCCGATGTCCTCCAGTACAGTTATCATAAAGATTATTTACAGCGTATTACGTTATGTATTTTTTATTTCTTATCAGTGTTAACTGATGGAAATGAGTAATCGGGAAATTTTGAATTCAGATAGAGTTTTACTGTTTAAATTCATCCATACAGGTGTTTTCGCCTGAAAAAACGTAATTTTACCCAGAAAAACCTTCTTTTTTAAATGTAAAGTCTGATTGAGTTGGGCTCTGAAAATAAAATAAAATAAATAAATATGAATAAAACCAATCCGCTGACGATTTCTAACTATGATGACGACAATTTCGCTCTCTAATTAAATACTAATGACAACCGTCGTCATGGTAATGATTTGTAACTATGAAGGCGAAAATTTCGCTCTTAAATAAGTACTAAAAACAACCATCGTCATGGTAATCTGAAAAATCAGAGCAACATCAAACTTGGGAAATAAGTGAGAATAAGTACGCAATTCGTGATTACTCAAAAAAAAAAAAAAAAAAGTATTCTATTTTATATGTGTTCGGACTGACCCGTTGATAGTAATCGAAAGAACACATTTTTCCTGCTTACAAAAGAATTCGTTTGGGGCTTTTGATTCATATTGAACTGAAGGTATAAATAACCTTTCTGAAGTAAGTTTTAAGAACAATTGTAAGCCTTTATATACGCGATTGGTAACGATTTCATTATTGGCACACAATAGTAGAAAGCTTAATCATTTAAAATTCTTATCTACTGTCAATTCTTATGAGTTAACAAACAAAACACTTGTAATTGATTTTAGTAAGGAATTTTCAATTTTCTCTCATGATTCTGTTTTTACGACTAGCAAAACTCAGTAGTTGTGATTATCTTTCTTTTTGCTTGTTTTCTCATTTCTTGTAAAAAATATTTGAATTTAAGATGCGCGCTTTTCCCCGCGAGATTCATCTTAAAATGAGTTGAGGTAATCGAGGTCGCGATTATTTTATTTTTTTAATTTAATATAAGTACTTGTACTACTAACTACTGTAACATATTTCACATAAAATATAAGTGTCAAGTCCACCCTTTATGGTTTTACAACAGGATACGGTACACAACACAACACTACTTCATTTAAGTTTCAATTGCATCAATTATTTCCTTTCAAGAGAAAAACAAAACTGCCATCCTCCCAAAAAGCGCAGCTATTGCACCACTGGTTGCATCCAATGAGATCAGCGATCGCACAGTGCATCAGCAAAAATCGTAATGCCAGCGAAACAGCGATAATCTTACAAATCTAGTCTTTCACTCTACCCCTTCTCTCGCCAAGCGAGCTCAAGTTTCCACTATTGTAGCTTCTCTCCAGGATACTATATAGAGCTCAATGATTGCTATACGGTGAATAGAGCCTGTCCTCCCCCCCCCCCCTTGCAAACGTACACGAAAAATTTAGAGCATTGTTTTATTATTTTGTGGGAGGACCCTTGAGATGTTAGAGTGGGAGCGACAATTAAAAAAATATTTTTTCTCGTAGATAATATTTCAGGCAAAATTGTCGTTTTATCAAAGGCAGTTCTGGGGAAACATAGGGGAGGGGGGCGGGATGCTGAGATATATCGGCCAAAAAAGAGGTTTCCTGACTGCTTTAAACTTTCCGATAAAAATCGTATCCAACAGTTAACGTCTCCCACGTTGTCTAGTGGTTAGGATACCTGGCTCTCACCCAGGAGGCCCGGGTTCAATTCCCGGCGTGGGAAGGTTGATAGAAATTTTATTTTATGTGTGAACCATTTTCATTACGGAGTAAAAATATGACAACATATCTACACGTACAAATAACTACAATGAAAAGAATTTAAAAAAAAAAAAAACTTTTTTCAATCGCTTGTATTTTGTTCATGCATACACGTTGTCATATTTTTACTCATTTCACTGTGCAAAGTATTCGACGGCTTCTTTTGCATAATTTTCATTACTTCTTGAAAACTTGAAGCACGTCTATTACTTCCATCATTTTTTCCTTTATAGACTCATGTGAGAATACGATTTTGCTTTTCACCAATTATTGATTGATTAAACAGCTTCAAAATATTTTAAAGTAATGCATGCCTCAAAAAAATTTTAATAAAAATTTAACATTCAGAAAATAACTAATACCGGAAGAAAAAATTCTGTTCACGGAGAAGATAGGACCGAAAGTTCACGAACATGTCTATATATGGGCATTTTGGGGGGATTTTTCTTTGGAAAAAAAAATAGCAATATATTATTCGATATTCGCCGTTTGCTTGGGACCAAGTGAGTGGCGTCGCCAAATGGCGCATTTATTTGTTTACATCTAATCCATATTAGGAGCCATTCATTAATTACGTCCGAGGGGGAGGGGGGGTTTAAAAATCACTACATACCCTTACTTTGGGGGAGGGGGTATCAAACCCATTCTTACGTAATATTTTCCAAGTCGATATTTTACATTAGAAATCACGTGGTCAAGTGATTTGGCAGGGATCGTATTTCATTTGCGTCTGGAAGGTAAAAAACATATTAGGATGAGCTCTTTTCTATTTGTTTTACAAAGAATGAATTAGTGTAAAAGAATCGCACTATGTATGGCATGTTTTATTTTTAATTAGTATCGCATCATATACAAAGAAATGTCGAGAAAACATCAGTCTAGATTTTGGAAATATTTCTTTACATAAAAAGGTTTAATCTAATGATGGTGAATTTAACAACTATTTCAGTAATAAAAGATTCGTAATTTTTTAAAATCGAAATGGAATCTTTCGTAAGAAGGGGGGGGGGGTGCATGAAAAATCTTACGTACCCTTACATGGGGGGAGGGTCAGAAATTGTCAAAATCATCCTTACGTAATTAATGAATGGCCCCTTAGGCCACTACATAAGGGGAGCTGACTCATCCGACATTTTGGTTCCGAAATTGTCGGGGGACAAAATTAGTATTTGTGCAAAAGCCTCGTTGCAGAAAACTGGTGCCCAAGCTTAAAATAAAGAAGATTTAATTAATACAAATTAAAAATAAATAAGGTTGTGAAAATAAGGTTCATTACAGTAAACTTTCCCGATACATGTTTGCTGAATTTGTGAACTAAGTTACCTTTCTCGATTTACCTTATGTGACATTTTACTTAACTTAACATCAATTGTTTTACGAGATAGGAACCAACGAATATTATAACGTATTAATAAATACTAGAAACGTGGTTGGATCCAAAGATGCCTTAAAACCAAAATGTCGGCCTGTCATTTTCAAAGGGTTCAAAATCCATCTTTCCCGTGAACGAAGTATCTCATCAATGCTGCAGTGTGAGCGAAATGACGTCCGAACACAAATTCAAACAATAATGCTTTTTTTAAAGCATAATGAAGTAAAGTTGAAAACTTGGTTAACGTACGGAAAATGGGGTGGTTTCCTTCAGTCAAAAGCACAACTTTTAGTCATTGAAATGGATAGAATGAGCAAAAAAAAAAAAAAAAAACATGGACCCAGAAAATATTTTCATTTTCCCAACAGTTTTTTTTTTAATTATTTTTTTGAAATGTCCGATTTTTCAAACAAGGCGTGGTCTTGATGACGTCACAAATGATGCACTTTGCCGCATCTTTCTACTACGTTTCCACGTTATGATAATCAAGCAGCGAATTAAAATTGCGCTCTACGCTTGATAACCAACCATATCGTTGACAATACACGTGAGTAAAGATGCGAATTAAATATATTACACTGTGAATGGCATTTCATCATTCGTGATGTCATCAGCAGAAGCCGTAAACAATGAAAGAGCTCCGATTTATGTAATTTAAAAAAATATTAAACGTAAACGAATTTATCAAAAAATGGTCAGATCCTATGTTTTGAAGCATGCTCTTTCACAAAAAAAAAAAAAAAAAAATACTTTTAAAATTTTGGAACCGACCTCATTTGCAAGACTTAGACGGAAATTTAATTTATATAATTGGTTCAGTTCTTTGATCATAGATCCCACGTTGTCTAGTGGTTAGGATACCTGGCTCTCACCCAGGAGGCCCGGGTTCAATTCCCGGCGTGGGAAAATAATTTTCGTATAAAATTTCTCATCACACACAATTTTTTGCAATAAAATTGTAAGCAACAAATCATTACCAAGTCGCAGCAGTACTCATTTTGACTCTTTTCCTAAATTTTAAAGTTAAAACGGAGCGTATCTAGAAATTCGGAACTCCAGCGCTCGAATACGCTACCTTGCGGTGATTTACAAAACAGCCGATGGAACTAAAACATTGTCACGTTGCGTTCCACGTGTGTCTGTTGACGTAAACACAGGCAGTTTGTTCTGAGTATTTATTAACGCAATCGATGTGCCTTAGTTTGCTTTCAGCTACAGAAATTAATTCGTCCCTTAGTAGTATTCTCGAGCTTCTCAAAATAATGTTAGTTTTCCTTATTTCTTTCAAAAAAGTATTAAATGGTGGAAGCGTAAACAAGAAAACTCTGGATTAACAAAATTGGATAACGTTATACCAGGTAAAATTTTTTATTGTTTTGTATGAATTTGTAAGAATATGAGTTTTTTTTAATCTTAAATTAATTTAACTAATCATATTTTACAGCAGCATTTAGTTGGAATGGACAGTATGCAAAATATTTTCTTGAATTTATTATCGTAGAACAAAATGAAAAATGTTTAACGGAGAAAGAATTTACTTGATTCTTTTTATTCTCAGCTGAAAGGTTTCGCCAAATTTGTTTAGGGTTATAGTTTTAGTATTGTGCGAGCAAAGTAGCCTTGGCGAGATTTCGCGTTTTTAGTTAAACCATTTTTAATTTTTATCATGAGTGGAATAAAATGATAGTAAGCTTACAGAATTCGATAAGTAAAACGAAATAATGGTCAATCAACTGAAAAGAAAACTACCACCATATATAAACTGTGAGTACACATTTTATTTATTTTGTTCTGAGTGAATTTGAATAAATATCAGTTTTTCAATTCGATGAAAAAAAAAAAAACGAACTTAACAACATTGACTGGACACTTTTCCTTAACCTAATTCCACATAAATGATTTAAATAACCTTTGTTACTACAGTATCCTACTGAAATAGACAGTATGCAAATAAATTTTCTTGAAAATATTTATCGCAGAACAGATTGAAAAATCCAGAAAGAACGTTAAGAATTTGAACAATAAAAAATAAAAGTTCGCCAAAAATCTGTTTATAGGATTATGGTTTTAAAATTGTGTGAAAGAATAATGTATCTTGACAAGATTTCGCATATCAGGTAAATCATTTCCATGACGAATGAATTAAATGCATGATTTCTTTAGATATCCAATCATATGGTCATAGAAATAAATTATCTAGTGTTAAACGTTACTCTTGACAGTCTGCCACGTATGTGCACTATGTGACAAAAATGTCAAAAAATGCCGGAAATGTCACGAAACTGAACTGAATATGTACTAATGTATAGAAAAAACGGTACAAAATGAAAATGCCGTTCGAAGGGAACCAAAAATTTATGAATTCCGAATTCAACATCGTGAAAATGGCTGCTTCAGAACAACTTACTGTGTGTTTTGCATTAATTTTTACTTTCGTAATACTTTTTGGTTTCTAATCTCTTTCTATATGGGTCAGAAGAACCAAAAGACTTTGAAAAATCTTTTCAAATGAATAAAGCGAAAAAATCATACATAACAACAAAAATCACAACACTTTTAGCATTTTCTTCGTTACCACATGCGTTTGTTTTAGTTTTTAAGTCGGCCATTAGACAGTGACTACAGTGCCCCCTATAGTTCGTTGGAGTTGCGAATTTCTTTCTCTCTTTTTTTTTTTGCCAATACATGAGTTGTCAATAAATTAAAAGAGTCAGTTTCAAGGCTGAACTTAAGCAATCATATACGAGTATATGTGGCTATATGGGCGCTTTTAAAAGCTCTTATTTTTTCACTATTCTTGAACAAAATAGTTTTTAAATTCGAGCATACAAACCAGCAATACTGAAAAAAGATTAATGAAAAAAAAAAAGAAAGAAAGTTATTCTTTTTTTATGCGCAATACATTTATATTAAAATGAAAGTCCGTACCGGTTTTTTTTTTTCCGAATAAGGATAGGTAACAATAAAATATGTTTTACCTTTCAAAAATTATCATTTCAAATTAATTTTAAAACCAAAAAACTTTAAAATAAAATACAAAAAATGTTTTTTAATTCTAAAGACTATTTCTATTCACAACTCCAATAAACTACAGGGGGCGCTGCAACGCAACCACAGTCCAATGGCGGATCAAAAAGGTAAAACAAACAAATGCCGGAACTTATAACTTGCTTTGAAGTTTAGTGAATGACAGTCATTTGTAATCGCGTTTGTGGGAAGCTTTCTTTTCTATTCCTCTGAAATTACATTACACCATAAACTGTCTGAAGCCTGTAATTTACCAGAAAGAAAACACGTGCAACGGAATGTTTTACCTTTTTCGATGGAATTTTTAATCACCGCAAGGTAGCGTATTTGGGCTCTGGAGTTGCGAATAAGCTTGGATCGCACTAAAAAGTATGAATAGTGTAAGATTAAGTAAAAAAAAAGTATTAAAAAAAAGTAAAGTATCAAAAGTGTATGATTTCTTGATTGCAACAACCGAAAATTGAAGTAGATCTTAATATACAGTGGCTCCCAAAAGTGTTCGTACACTTTGAATTTTTTTAGTAAAACCAAAATAACGCGAAACTGAATTCGAATAGAAATTCGAAGTCAAATATTTTTTCACATCATTCCTATGTCATTCTAAGTACAACCCGCAGTAGTTTTTTTCAAAATATTGACGGATCTTCTTTTTGAAATGGGTCAAAAAACGAAGAGACAAGAGAAATCACACGCCATAAAAGTCATCGTACACTCAAATATTTTCGAATAAATTCATGATTAAAATTTTCATATGCCGTTTATTTAATATTTTTGCATTGTGTTGACCCTTAAAAGTCATTTGGCTTTAATTTTTTGTTCATTTATTCCTTAATATTGTGCTTATTACATTAAAATGGCTGGTATTCGTATAAAGCAACAAACACCATTCAAAATTTGAATTTTTTTTTCTCACGGTAGCGGTAAATTATTTTAAAATGTCTCAAAATTAGATATTTATACCATTCCATAGTAAAATGCTAGATAAAAGGCTTTTAAGAAAAGACTCGGACCGAAAACAAGGTAAGAAAAGGTCAACTGGCAAAGTTAACAAAGCGTGATCGGAGATTTTAAGTTAAAAAAAAAATATGAACAATACAAATTTGAGTGCTGTAAATGTTTCTTCAGAGTAAAATTAAATATTTTACATTTAATTTTCACTTAAAATTGTTCACCAAGTTCTCTGATTAGCTGGATTAAATGGGACCTCTTCCCGCAGAAATTTTCTTGGTCGTGCGAAAAACAGAGAGCTTACGCTTTTCGTCGCAAAATCAATGATAAATAAGCTCAAAACGTTTTACAATTGCGTCTTACTCACAGATAAAAATGAGTTCAACATTTTTGGTTAAGTTGTTGTATAACTGTAAGTTGAAGAAAAAATTTTTTGAACTTAATCTTAAGAACTCAGTTGGATCAGTTAATCAAGACGGTGGAAGTGTTATAGTGTGAGGGTGCATATCAGCATCAGGACTTGGTAGTTTGGAATTTTTTGATGAAATAATGAATCATGCCATTCCTTCAAATATTTTAAAACCCAATTTTGAACTCTTAGCCAAAAATTTGGTTATTGGAAACAACTTTATTTTTTATCACGATAACGATAAGAAGCACACGGTTTTCAACGTTTGCGTCTAGTGCCTCGAAAATTGTCCTAAAGTTTAGAAAATACCCCCTTAATCTCCGGATTTGAACTCAATGCAACATATTTAGAGATATCTAGTGGCTAGATTACGAAAATACGACTTTGAAACGAAAACAGAGCTAGAAACAGTAAAACTCAAAGTGCGGTTGAACACTTAACTCAGAAATTACGCAAAAAAAGAAAGAAAAAAGAATGAAATTTATTCCTAGGAGTTTAAAAGGTGTTGTTGATACTGCATGATACTCTACTAAATAATAACTTAATAAAAAGTTAGATTATTCAATAATGTATAGACACTTTTTAAAGTGTACAAAGACTTTTGTGAGATAAAATTTCCGGCACTTTTTGGTTTTTGATTTTTAAAAAAATAAGTCTTAATATTTTTTAAAAACTTTTCATGTAGTCTTGTTAAAAATGATCATAGATCTTAGAATTAAATATCTATTCCGAAATATTAATTCTAACCAATGGATAGGGGCCAATTTCACTGAAAGTCGTAGTTGTACGAACACTTTTGGGAGCCACTGTATGTATGTTTATACTAATTCTAAAGCAGTCAATAAAATTAAAAGTTTGAAAGAAGAAATATAGGCCGTATAATAAAATCTATTCGTACAGAGCTGTATGCCGGCTGTTACTTCTTTCAATTTTTTAGTTTTAATTTTATTAGACGCTTTAGAGTTTATACAAACATACATACATATAATAAGATCAACTTCAATTTTTGCTTGCTGTAATCAAGAAATCATATATACTTAGTTTATTTCATACTTTATAGTGCGATCCAAGCTTATAGAAATAGCTTTTGGAATTTAAAAAAAATTATATTTTGCTTTATTTTTTTGTAATGAAGAGACAAAAACATATTTCCTTATTTAATACAATTTTTAAAAATTAAAATTCGAAAACTCACAAATCCCATTCAAAGAGACAGAAAAATCCATTCATTAAAAGAAATTTCTAAGAACTAGAGCACTGACGAAAAATTATTTATATCTTCAAATTTGAAAGGGAAAGTTCCAGACTAAGCAGAGATAAAGTAAGTTGATTATTTGCATCGGTCAATTACACGGGAAACGCTACATACGCGATAGAAAGATGCTTTAGTACAAAAAAAAGAAAAAAGAAGAAGAACGAGTGGGAGAGGATAAGATAGTTATCGTTCGTTTATCATCAAGACTAAAGTTCAAAAATATGTTTTTCTCAGCACTTTAAATTAAACGACCATAAGACAACTCCCCCCCCCCCCCAGTGTTTAGTGCGAATTTATTTATTGTTTTTAAAGACAGATATGACAAAATGTCCACCCTAGCCAGGTGCAAACAGCCATTTTTAGAAAGTTAGCCCTGTTCGTATCGCTTTTTATAACTCTGAGCACAGGTGCTTTATTTTGCCATATTCAAGGATTCTGAACCAATTAAAATTATTTAAAAACACAGTCAAGGTAATCTGAAAAATCAGAGCAACATCAACTTTGATCAAGTGAGGATAGTAAGCAATTTGTGTTTGCTCAAAAAAAAAAAGAAAGTTATATTTAGTCAGAGCTGCCAACTGCTACAAAAAAATCATAGTTTCTACGAACTACAGCTTTAAACTACGACGCTACGAAAGCGGGTTCCAAAATTACGATTTTCTGTTTTTTAATCCCCGACACACAAAGGAAGGGGGTTATAAGTTTGACGTGTCTGTGGCTAACTTTGTGTCTGTCTGTGGCACTCTAGCGCCTAAACGGATGGATCGATTTTGAAAAAAAAAATGTTCGAAAGGAGAGTTGATCGAGAGAGTTCTTGGCTAGGTTGCATCTTTGGATGACATTAACGAAAATATTAATTAAAAACCTCTAACAGGTTTTTTGCGATTTTTGCAGTGAAAATAAATTTAAAAATTTGATACCAAAATAAAGAGAATTTTTTTTTTCGCGTCTGATAGAATGTGTTTGCAACTTCCATGTTTCATAGAATTCCAATTATAACGTTTTTTTAAAGCAGATTTTAATAACGGATCTTTATTCACGCGATTGATAAACGAATTCATTGTAGGCCGACAAGGAAATAAAACACAATGATTTAAAACTTTTATGTGTTGCCAATTTGTATTTAATCTTTACTAAAAATAAACCTCTAAGTCTCTCTGTCTGTGACGCGCTTAACGCCTAAACCGTTCGGTCTATTTTTACGAAATTTGGCACAGAATTAGATTGTAGCATGGGGGTGTGCACCTCGATGCGATTTTTTGAAAATTCTATTTTGTTTCTTTATATTCTAATTTTAAGAACATTTTACCCAGTAAATTATCTTAACGTGGAAGAGTAAATTACGAAAAAAAAAAAAAAAAGAGTAATGTAAAACAGGGTTTGCCGATATATATATATCACGAAATATATCTGATTTTTATTTTGAAAATATCATATTTTCTATACTTATTTTTTCAACTACGGTATTTTCAATATAAAAAGTATATTAATCACAGTAATATTGTTTATTTATTATTAAAAATAAGCAAGAAGTGATGTACTATATTTTTATGATGTATTAACACATCAATAATATAACAAAGTAATACAATATTACTTTTTTACTTGTATTTTATATTCATAAAATTATTAGTAACGTAACAATTTGAATTCATAATAAAAGTGTCCCATTAAATATTAAACATTGCTCAGAAAAAAAGTAAATGTATTATGACTGTGCAGTGACAGATGCATATTTTTTAATTCTGAATCATATAACTGTAAAAGTAGCTAATAGAAGAAAAATGAGTAAAACAGCTAATGCTAAATTAACTCCATTAAAATTGATAGAAATGTAAAACAAAATATTAAATATAAAAAATAAAAGAAACTATAATTTTAAGTCTACATATTGTTATTATAATATAAGAAAATAAAGAGTTATTTTAGGCTGCGCATTTATTAATTTGAAGACTTGAGTTTGTGTTAATTGAAAATATCACATATATATCAAAATATCGGATATTTTCGAAAATATGATATTTTCGAACCCTGATGTAAAAGCACTTGGACTTCCACTTTTCATCTTTAAAGACAGGTTATGCAAGATGTACTATTTGCAACTGCGATTTTTCAGTTGAACATGGTGGTCGTGATGATTGCCGCAAGCATTTTACTTCAAAAAGACATTACGACCGGGTGAAAGGTGGAGCTAATAATCAAGAATTGAGTTTTAAAAATCAATATTTTATAGACTTTATATTCTGTATAAATTTTTTTATTCTGTATTATTATTATTTATATTTAAAATTTGTTAAGTATCATAGTTTTTGTTCTTTATAATGTGGACACTTCATCACTGTTTAAATCTGCCGCAGCTCGATATAGTAGTACACTTGTAATAAGTTCCTGTATTACTACTGCAATGTTCTTAGCATGAGCTTCATATTATTTCTAACGTGAATAAAATAAACCAAAGAACATAACACAAAATGAAACAATATTTTATTGCAGAAAAAGTAATAAAGCATACAAAAATAATAAAATAAACTTGCAATTGTTTTTTTTAAATAATAAAAACATAAAATAACTAACAAAATAGAATTAAAAAAAAATAATTAAATAAGTATAAGTGGTACACATAGTAACAATACAAATCAACACAAATAAATTCAAGAAAAAGTAATTACACAAGGGTTTCAAAACTTAAGTTTCTCAAAACTTAAATAAATAGACAAAATAACATTAGAAAAATGGATTACTGAGAGAGGCTTAGAGTTTAACAATGAAAAATGCGTCATTCCAAAATGCCACTTGCCCTCTAACCAGCAATGAAGTCCCCCCACTGCTTTACAAACTAGTCTCTCTCTTTTTTTTACTATTGAAGTTGGAAGATAAAGATAAATAAAATGTACTTGTTTCCATAGATCTGAACTTAAACAAAATGCAAGTTTAATTTTTAATGTTCTTAAATGTTTTAATCTGAGATTCCCCCCACACCCCTTAATTTGATTTGTTTTGTTTTGACCATTAACAGCTTTCACCACCATTTGTGTGAGGAGTCAATCCATTATTTTGTGCGGATAGAAGCTCTGCCGAAAGGTCATTTTCTGTTTTTATATCAGGCAACGGGAAAAACTGTCATCTTGATTTCTATTTTTTAAAAAAGGCAGAAAGATTAACTCATTTTTTCAAAATGCTAAGGACATCTTTTTTTTTCTTCATAAAAAATGAAGTAAGGGACAAATTTACCTCAGGAGGAGGGTAGCAAGCATGCATTTATCTCCAAAAAAAGAAAACAAAAAGGAGCCAGCATGGGATATCCTTGAAAAAAACACCTATTGTGGTGTGAACAAATTCAGAAGAGTCAAGGAGATACACCAAATAATTGCAATTGTCTTGCTGAGCAACCAGTTGTGCAAGTTGAAATCCTTTAAAACAATCTTTTTTTTTTTTTGAATTTGTGTTAAGATTACTAAGAAAAACCTAGAATTGAAAGATTAAAAAAAAAAGGTATTCCACATAATTCTTAATGCTAATCCCCCCCCCCCTCAATATGATCTCTTCTAATAGGTGCTATCTTTTGGGACAAGAAACGAAAGAGTACACTTTTTCTTCTAATTTTATTCCATTTTTACCTGTCTAATAA
Organism: Uloborus diversus; assembly: GCF_026930045.1. Lineage (NCBI taxonomy): Eukaryota > Metazoa > Arthropoda > Arachnida > Araneae > Uloboridae > Uloborus > Uloborus diversus. The sequence continues at coordinate 23,178 of NW_026558830.1, forward strand.
ATTAAACAGCTCCAAAATAACCTTAGAAACAAACTGCCTACAGCAGCATAGCATGCAAATTTTTTCAAATGAAGATGCAGAGGTAGTGGAGTTCATTAGCTGATGAAAATCGAGTTTACAGAGCTACACAAAATTTAAAAAAAAAAAAAAAGAAAAGAAAAAGAATCTGAAATAGAATATCATCTCTTCAGAGCGGCTCTTAGTGTTATTCCCGGGATTAGATGTCTTAGTGTTGCTCTGAGGCGAAGATATGTACTACATGTGGGGGGGGGGGGGGGATCAACACAGTAGGCATTGCATTGATTGTTTTTATTTTGATACTAACAAAAGTTTAAGATAAACCTTTATTCTGAACTTTTTGACTTGAATTATTTTTTTTCTTTCCCCACCTTATAGCTGGAGACCACCATTTAGTTTTTGAGAACAATTGATGTTCAGTTCATGCAGCAGTTTTCTCGAAGACCAAATGATGGGATCCTTTTTAGGGGACCTTTTTCTGTAAAGGATCTTGTAACAGAGAAAAAAAAACATGAAGCACCAAAAGCACATTTCAGTAAGAAGTTGAAAAAGGCAAACCAATTTTATGAAGCCACAAGAGAAAAATAGGTTTGTTTGACTAGCTACTTCAGAAAAAGATAACATTTTGGGGAGATTGAGAAGCCCATTTTCCAGTATTTGTCAAAGTGAAACAAAATTGAAATTGGTATTCTGGAACTTATTGAAGATGTACCATATTCTTTAAATGTCTTAAAATGATTATATACTTTACTCCTGTCATTTTACTATTACCTATATAAATATAAATGAAAGACCCGGGCCCAGCAGCAGAATTATTATCAGCAGTCAGCGACGCAGAATTCAAAAAAAAAAAAAAAATAGTCTGCAAAGTAAACCAGCATTAGATTAGTCCCAATACTCATTATAAGACATCAAAAAGGAATGCCTGGAAATAAAATACTAAGTTTTAAAAAATATGAGTAAAACATAGAAAAAATATAATGAAAAACTGAGGTGCAAGGAGATGCCAGAGCAAATGCTTTTTTAAACCTTACAGTCAGGGGCGGTGCACAAGGAGGGGGGGGGGGGAGAAGGGACATCTGTTAGACTGGACCCAAAGGAGAAAAGAGATTTTCAAAAATGATGGATTAAATATATGCAGAGAAGAAGGGATAAAACAATATGGAGGGGGAAGAGTCGTTTGAGACAGGCTCCCAAATTTCTGTGCATGCCCCTGCTTAGTCACTGTGGTCTCCTGCACAGCGAGAGATGCCTGTTTTGTTTTCACCTTTTCTTTCTACTCAATTCTAAACTGTGGGGGGGGGGGGGAGGGCTCTGTGAAATTGTGAGGGGGATGCCATCACTCTTGGGATGAGCATTCGTAACAAAAGTGTCTGCATAGAACAGCCATGTAGGTAATTTTGTTAAGAAAATATTTCAGTATTTTTCTTAAAAATGATAGCTAAAGCATGGGTGACGACCCGAGGGGGAGGGGGGATTGATGGCTCATGGCAGAGACTATGCCATTGGCATTTTGTAGATGTTTTAAAATTATTTATTAGAAAATTGCACTACTAGGGGGATGCTGCAAAACATTGGGGGGGGGGGGGGGATTTATGCCATCACTCTTGGGAAACATCCATAGATTAACTATGTGCATATTAGTTTTAGTTAGAGAGGTACCGAGTAGCACTTTGGCCGAGTACCAAGTACTCGGCCTTTCACTACTCGGCCGAGTACCGAGTTGTGAGTTACTGAGTACCAATTATGTTTTAAGAAGAACCACCGACATATACGTGGTACATTTGAACTCATCGGAATAGTAGTATAGACCTTCATGTACATATAATAGTTTTTGAAACAATATTACAGCTGAAATTTAATTATGTAAAAAATTTTTAGAAAAAAGTTATTTTTAAAATTAAAAAATAAACAAATAAATAAAAGGTATGAGTAATCAAGTTAGAATTAAAACAAACTTATACCAATCTATTATAGTTTTAGTCCGCATAACATAAATAATTTTTAAAAGCAAATACAGGAACAGTGCAGACACCTGCTTCTGCGTTATTAGAATGTCTTTTTTATGGCATAAAATGTGAGCTAATGAATGAGAAGACATTCGACAAAAAAATCCGACTTTTGTTGGATGTCTTTAAATCCATGAGCTCACATTTTATGCATTGAAAAAGGCGTTCCTTGTAACGCCAAAACACGTGTCTGCAGTGTTCCTGCACATTTCTGATTTTAACGTTGTTTTGTTTGCTTTTATTTTTTAAAACAAAGGTATTTTTCTATTCCTTATAAATAATTTTTGTTCGTAGCAAAAATCAATTTAATGATATAAAAATTGCATATTTTCTATACTTACCTTTTTTTGCCTAATTTTTTATAAATAAATTTTTATTAACTTTGGGGACATTAAAATTAAGATTTATTACATTAAAGCAATATAAACTTCATTATTCTTAAAATGTAACCTTGGCTTGTAAATTTGAACTTTTACAGACATGTGACTCAAACAGAAAGAAAAATACTGAAATTGCTTGGCTGTGTGAACTAACACAGCACTGTTAGTATATTTTACTACAACTGAAAGCTCTCCTATGTATTTTTGTGTCTATATAGCAGACTATTTTAATTGGATGCATGAAATTAACTGGAATATATTGAATTTAACTTCCAATGCCCCCTCCTTTTTTTTCTGCATACAATACTTTGCTCTCAAAAAATACTGAATTCAGTAAAAATACTGAAAAATCACATGTGTGCTTTTAGTAATTGCAGTATATTATTATATACCTGCATTTATTATTAATTGTAATATCTGTCTTTAACAATATTAAATTTTTTGCAACCACTCGGTATTGGCCGAGTACCTGATCAAAATTTGGCCGAGTACCGAATAGTTACCGAGTACTCGGTACGTCTCTAGTTTTAGTAATGTAGAAAAGCAGTCATCCATCTTGATAAGTAAATATTTCAGCAATTTAATTCTAATAATTACTACTAAAGTGTGTGTGTGGGGGGGGGGGGCAGTATGGCTCTGTTTATGATGCCATTCACATTTTTACAAGGGTGCTTTAAAAAGATAAAAGTTTTATTTTGAGGTTTTGACTTTTTCCTGTGATACATAAGGCCATGCTTTTACTTTTTGCATTTGTTTATTAATGTGTTTGCCTGCTGTCCTTCTTGAATTGGCTTTAAGAGGGGAATGGTATCAAGAGAGATGCAAGACTCCCTTTTAAGTGGGGTATAGAATATTTATAATATTAGGGAGTTCTAAAATAAGACTATAAAATTCTGCATTCTGAAGCCTTATAAAGGGTAATTGGAACTAAAGAAATAGGAAAACATACTCTTTTGAAAATTAAAATATTACAGAGTAAAAATTGTTTTCAACTTGTCAAATCAATGATGGCAGTCCTCAGAGAGAAAGAACCAGCAAGAAGTGAAGATTATGCACTGTTATTTGCTTACATTGGCTGTTGGTTCAATGCAATTAGTTTTTGATCACGCCTCCAACCCACCCACAAATAAACAATGAATTAAATACAAAATGATCAACAGTAAAAAATTCTTCAAAAGAAATGGTGTACAGATTTAGAAAAAAGGTAACAAGAGAATAACATACTGCCCACTTGGACAATTCATCGTTAATACTTGATATGAAATAAAATGGAGCACACTTTGCTTTAGTAATTTCAAAGGCTTATCTAATTCTTTTAAAAGGATTCTAGAAACATCAAAGTATTTAAAGTACTTCATTTGCACTTTCCAGTCTATGAAATTTAGTACAAGACAAACATTATCCTCTGGCATTGCTTTGCACATGATTTTTTTTAATGATAATTATTATTGTTTCCAATTACATATTTTAACTTTGGACATTAGAAATGCAAGACATACCAAATCAGCCTTTTTACCGCTAATCTTTATACCACGTTTCCGCAATTCCTGACGTAGATCATCTTTTGACATCCCTTTATAGTCTCGAGCAATATATCTTTGTTTAGCTTTGCTTGGTTTAGTAGCCATTCCAAATTTTACCTTTCCGAATGAACTCTCCATCGTCGCATCTGAAATAAAAAAGTTTATCTTTATATTCAATTTTAAGGTATTACATGGAAAAGAAGGATTGATAGGGAATTAATCCTATCAACCAATTCCAAACAGATTAATTTCAAACGCATTGGAACACGAACACTATTTTAAATATTTAACAGTTTATTATTTATTTTTTACCTCATGGAGAATTTTATTAATTTGGAATGAAACTGGAGAAAATGCATTCAATTTTCAACGAAGAATGACAATTACCGTTCAATATATCTACCATTTTGACTACGCGTTAAGACGCGGAATGAAAAAAAAAATATACACAAAAATTCTGCGTTGCCATTCACTGATATCAATCCTGCGCTTTTCACAAGGGCTTTCCTTTTTCGTAAGGATCAAACAACCAATGAAGGACCGACCGGAAGTAGGTTACAGAAGATTCGGACCACGGTTAATCAGTGTAGAGTCCCTATTGAAAAACTACGTTTTCATATAGGGACTCCAAATCAGTGACATCAATCAACCGGTGTAAGCGGTTGCTCTTTGCGAATATACCCAAGTACAAAAGTTTTTAAAACCTCTTTGTTGAAAATAAATTTTTTGCATATCATTTTTACAAAAGGTGGATCTAGCTTCTGATTTTAGAGGAGTAAGAACGAAATTTTCACAACATGAGTCCCCAAAACGGGGGTAGGCCATCTTATTAGCATGAAACATGAAATGCCTCCCCCCCCCCTCGTCCCTCATACGCATTTGGTTAGTACAGAGTTTTTAAACATCATAGTGTTTTACTTGAAGCGTATAAAATTGGAGAAAATTGTTACTCATTTCTGAGAGAAGGGTGCGTCAGACCTATGTTCGGAGTGACTCCGAGTAACACAGGGACTCTAGGTTTTCCAGGCTCATGAATTCCTCTTAAGCAACGAATATAGCCTAAATCTGCCTTTTAGGGCTTTATTTTAACCCGAACGTCTTATTTACTCCTTTTGACGCCCCTCCTCTTCAAAAAAAAAAAAAAAAAGAAAAAATGCTGGATCCTTTCTTATTGTTTGTGAGCTGTAATGAGAGGAGGTGGCGGTACCCTGCAATTTGTTTTGGTTTCGTACACTCTAAACTTTTCCTTCCTTAAAATATGGGTAAACAAAATCATATTTCAAAATTATCTTTTAACTAAAGAATATTAATAATATTTGAATGAAAATAAAAACGCTATCCACATGGAAAATAGTTTAAATGGTTCTAGTCTAATCAATTTCATTTTTTTTAAAATTATATATGGAAGCAAATATTTTCTCTTAAACATGCATAAATTATCGATTGCATTAGAAATTATTGATATGAGACTTTTTTTCAAAGAAAATTTCAAATAATACAGATATTAGTTTTAATTTCACAAGTACAAAAATCTTAGAAAATAATAATAGCTGTCCAAATCTTAGGACAGCATACTATTTACCGTGGAGCCTCACAGGTTCTATGCAGTGGCGGATTGGTTGAAAAAATCGGCCCTGGCATTAGGAGATGTAGCGGCCGCATAGCTCTTATAGATATTAAATTTTACCTAACGATTGGGATATCACTTAAATATGAGGAAATTATTCTTAACAACTAAATATGTTTTATTTAAACGAAATTTAACAGAATAAGAACACTTCTGTGCTTTAATGGTGAACAAATTGATGCAATATAAGCTAAACCTTATTTTTGGGGAAAATTGTGATTGTAATTGTCCATTTAAGTATTTTTATAATGCCCGGAACTTGATTGAATATTTCCGTAATGAAAGACTCGTTGGTTAGTATGTCCTTTTCTGCAGTCATAACAAGTAACTTAATTGCCCTATTTTATGAAACTGATCTAGCGATGTAACTAGGGCCGTCTTAGAACGTGATGGGTCCCGTGACACAAACATACATTACTGGGCCCTATTATAAACATTCCCTTTTTATACTGCCATGCCCTGACGAACCCCAGATTCGATACGAGGTCAAAAACCTGGTGGGAGGGGTCGGGTACCAGTTTGACAACCCCTTAATTTTTTTTTTCAAACGCATGTATCAATGCAAAGAGAGAGAGAGAGGACTTAGCTTTCTGGCTTCTGGGAGTCATTAAAGTATTAGCAATATAAAGTTAATGGAAATATTATCATTGAGTCTGAAACAAGGAATCCAGGGGGCCGCTGCCCCGGAAAATTTTCGAAATTGTAGTCTTAAAAACTCAATTTTAGTCAATATTTGGTGATGTTAGGGGAGCGTAGGTTCAGGGTTTCTCCTGCTGCAATTTTTCGGAAGTGGAAATTCAAAAACATAATTTTAAATTATCTTCGAGTATATGCTATAAAGAGCGGTTTCGGGGGCTCTCCTCTGAAATTTAAAAAAAAAATATTAGCTCTAAAAATGCAGTTTTAGAAGATGTTTGGTGATTTTAAGTCAAGATAGATTCCGAAGCCATCCACCAGAAAATTTTCAAATTGAAGACTTAAAAGCCTTTTTTGGTAAAGACTAGGGCACCGGCAGTTACTCGAAAGTTAAGTTCCAAAAACGAAACTTTTGATGACCTTCAGTGATGTTAGGAAAAGGAATATTCAGGAGGCTAACCCCGGAAAATTTTCGAATTTGAAGCACTAAAAACGAGATTTAAAACGTTCTTCATTGATGATGCCGAGAAAGAGGAGGGGACGGGGCACTTTCCCAGAAAATTTTTGATACTGTTAATTTAAAAACAGTTTTAGACCATCATTGGGAATGTTAAAAAAGTGGGAGAGGTTCGAGTACTTTCCTACAGCAAATTTTCGAAACTGGAATTCCATGTTATGGCGGGAGTGGATTCGGCTGTTCTCTTATAAAGTTATTCAAAATTGAAGCACAAAAATTTAAATTTTACACGATCTTCGATGATACATTAGGAGGAGGGGGGGGGAGGTTCTGGAGACCACCGGAATTCTTTCGACATTGGTTTTTATCATTTTATTTTCTTTTTAAACTGAGGGGCCCGAAACCGTGAGTTTGTACAGCGAACAGAATACTTTGTTTCGTCAAAAAATGTTTGAAACTCACATTTCGGCGGCGTTTGACTTTTGATTTGATAATGTTTGTAGAGTCTTTCATGCTCCTCAATGGTATTTTAAAATTGCATTTTTTTAAAAGTAATTACGGAAATACAAAATACGGAAAAAACGTAAGGAAAAAAAAATATTTTGTCACTTTTATTCCAATTGTTATAAACAGGGTCGCCGAGAGCAAAAGGGGAAACAAATGACATAAGTAAATTCTTTTCACAGACCCCCTTCTATACCTTTCACCATTAGGATATTTTCCCTCTGCACGAATTCAATTCCGAGCTAGGCCCCTATTCTCCAACTAAGTTGACATGACCTCACGTCGGCCCTCGTTGTAAGTTGCATTTTAGAACAATTGTGAATTGTCATTTATAAATAAAAGTGTCAAAGAAACCAAAAGTATTTTAACTTTTTACGACCGCTAAGGTTTTCCTGTTTTTTTTTTTTTTTTTTTTAATTTATTCATTTATTTTTTATTATACCACTAAAAATATATTGGCAGCCCCGGGGCCCGACTAACTAAAAGTGAGGCCCACATTAATTTGGAGGCTCCCTGAAGATTACGCAGTGTTTGATTTACATTTTTAAAGCACGAATGCACTTTTGGAGGCTCAGCCCAATCGGTCTATAATCCTCATCATCAAGGGTGCATTCGGAAACGCGGATCGGTCGCCTCGGTGCAACCGCAAGCGTTTCCGAACGCTTGCGGTGGAACCGGTGACGTCACTTAACCGCGTTCGGAAACACTGCGGTTGTTTTCTGGCGGTGACTTGGTAGCAACCTGTGGCACCGCTGTCTGGAAGCGGTTAGCGAGATCACAAACGTCACAGAAAGTCTGTGTTGGCCAATCCGGTCGTGTTTCATGTTTTGATCGTAACACACGTGACTTGCCTACTATGAAAGTTACGCGTTGATTGGAGTGTCGTTTGCTGCTGAACTAGAACTACCGCGGTTTAAGCACGAGCGTTCGGAAACACAGCTGTTCTACCGGAATTCCTAGAGAAATTCCAAATACGTCATAACCACACCGGACTAACCACGCGGTGTAACCGGTGGATCGTTTCCGAACGCAGCCCAAGTAGGCTGATTGGAGTTTTAATTGTCTTTGTTTCTACTCAATTAAGTTCTAGACAGTCTCACGTACTCTGGAAGGGCTCCGATTGAACTTTGTAATGAACGGGTGGAATTTATGACGGTTTTTTCAGTTTCGAGCACTTTTTAGCCGAGTTTCCGGTTTTCGATTCCGAGTCAAAACTGACTACAACTGTATTTATATCGAGGACTGCATATGTGCCTTGCCTCCATTATTTTTTTTTATTCCGATAGATGGCAGCACCATCACCGGATCGAACAGTTAATGAGAATTTAGAACTAGTCCAGGAGATAATAGCTGCCTGGTGCTAGCACCCCCAGAGGTATCGTTTCACTTGGAGGACATTGAGACTACGAGCATATTTAGGGCGCGTTTATAAACTCTTGATCTTCGGTTGCTCCGTTCTCGACCGGTCGCGGCTCTGACGTCACGGTCATCAACTGAATCGAAGGAGTTTATAAACAAACGCGCGGTCGTTCCGGTCGATTTCGCTTATTTGCGCAATGGAGTTTACGTTTTGAAAGTCAGTGTTAAGTACTGTGAAACTGAAAGTTCGCTTTTAAAATTCAGGAATAATAATAACCTATTGTTGTTTTCGTGCTAGTCTAAAGAAAAGGCATGTAAAAATTCAATCGGATGAATTTTAAGTATTCTGTGGCTTTCTCTGAATGTTTCTGAGAAGATGACTTAGTTTAATCGTCAATTTATAATCAGGGAAGCTTTGGAAGAAAAAAAAAAAAAAAAAAAACAAGGCTGCAAGAGCAGCTTATTCATTAGCTCTTATTTGAATTTGATTGATATTTAGCGCTCATTACTAATTTTGTTGAGTATGCATTATAGCCGTAAGAATCAAAGAAGGTTTTTTCAAAAAGCGTTTTGTTTCAGTCTTTATTTTGTTTTCAACGGAGCATCGTTTTTTTTTTTTAATATAAAATTAGTCAATACTACGCTACTGCGTCAAACGAGCTTTATTATGGAACTATCGATAACAAAATGGGCAGCAAAAGAGAGTGCTAGTATACTTTAAAATCTAACATACTCTGTTGCTGACCTTTTTTGTTCTACATGCTTCCCTTTTTTGGATTGTGACAGGTAAGTAAGAATAGTTATTGTCCAATGTTATTTCAATTATGGTGTTTTGATGTTCGTTCTATCTCATTTGCTTGCACAATGTAATAATCATGATACATTGATAATATTGTTTCGGTAAAAAGCTCAATTAACAAACAAAATTACTTGATTTTTCTCGCATGTTTTGCTGTTTCAAGTTGATAGGATTTCATTGAAATCAAAAATAACAAATTCAAGTACACAATAACTTCAACCAGAATCTTGATAAGATTTAAAACTGTCTGTGATTCAAATTATCTCTTAAAAAATTTCTGAAAAAAAAAAAAAAAAAAAAAAACGCTGTACTTCTCCCGAGTCTCGAGTGCCATATTATGACGACAGCAAAAATGTCCATAGTCGAGTTCCACAATGATACCAGCATATTTTTACAGTTATTCTTGTTGCTTTTTCAACATTGGGAGTACCTGAAAATTTGTGAACAACCTTTGTTGCTCACCCAGAGCCGACCATAGGCCATTTCAGGAAATGTTATAAGTTTTATAGGAAGCGGGACACCCATCGACCAAACGGACAAGGGGTCTTCTTGGCTCTCTGTGGCCCAGAGCTCGCCAAAATATGTATCTAATCATACATAATTGTTTGAAAAAATATAAGAACAGGGATCGGCCCAGACCTGAATTGGGTCCACTTTGTGGATACTTCACAAAATTTCACATTGTAAATGCAGCTCATTCACAAAAATTTGCATCATGAAATAAAAGTCAAGATTCAGAGTCTCCCCTCACCATGGGACACTACAGATTGAAAAAGTGGTGACCCGCAATAAAGACTTTTTGTGATTCTATAGCTTGGACATTAACAATTTCCTTCGTACACCTAATTAAAAGGTTGCACAAGCATCATTTTGCCACGTTCATAGCTATCAAATTGACCTCTAAGCAACTTTTTTTTCTCTCACGAGGTCTGTACGCTGTACGTATTTATTTTTAGATTTTAATAAAAATCAATTTTTCGGAACTAAACTGTATAACTGATAATATAAATTAAACACCTCAAATTAAGTGGAACTTCTAACTTTCGAGACTCCATTGTATATATGTATGCAAACATGTGTCTGGTTTTATGATTAGTAAATGACAAAAGTACTATTGAAAAATTTAACTAATAAAATGGTTTTTGAAAATTCAAAGCGTTTCTTATTGCTATGCCATACATTAACATATACAGTATGACTCTACAACAACTATCTGAATCGCTTTCAGAATTTGAGCAAAAAATAAAGGCGATTGCACTCGTTGCAATTTGGAAAATTATTATTATGTCGGCGCATGCTATTATCCTTCTCTCCGCAGCAGCACTTGTTAGTACACTTAGCATGAAAAGCGTTAGCTTTTCTACTTGACCAATTGATAGCTCTTTCTCTTTAAAAATAGTTTTTCTGAATTTCAACATTCATACAGTAAATACCGTCGCCTCTGCTTAATCGTATAACGGATAAACGAATACCCGCTTATAAATAAAATATCCCGGAACCGAATACTTACCATGCCGTAGATGCAATGTTAAAAATCCCCACTTATTCAAATATATGGTGGAACTAACAATATTTGTGTAAATGGGGCCGACAGTAGATTAAAATGTACTATCGGAAAAATCTAATAATACGAATGGGGTCTGGTTGATTTGGGTAACTGTAGTTTTACCGTAATTTAGAAGTTTTTTGTTGTTCTGAATAAAGCATATTCTTGTATTAAACATTTTATGTAATGCATATTTCTAATTACCAGTAAAGTTTCAAAGAATCAAAATAGAGAAGATCTTTCAAAATGACTTGTTTTCAATTTAATATTGAAAAATGCAAAGGTGGTATAGTTTTACAGTAAAATTTGGTTTATTGTATCTTTCGTTTTATGCACATTACACTAAAAAATATTTAAGGGTGCTTAGTGTTCAGTCTCCATATAAGTGATTTAAATATGGCCAGGGGCAGACTGGCCCGCGGGCCAATGTGCCCTCAAGCCTAAAAACATTTTTTTTAAAAAAAAAGGTTTCTTTTAATCAATTTAAAAAAAAAAACATTTAAGTGCAATTTCCTTTTTTTTTGCGTTCACGAACCTGTGTGACTTTCCTTTTCTGTTTCTTTTCTTTTAACTCGTAAACCTGTGTACCATTGTTTTTTTTTCCTTTCTTTTTCTCATCTTTTTGTTGCATTTTCTTTCCTTCTTTTTTTTTTTTTGTTTACACCTTTTTTTCTGCGCCCTTTGGAGGCCAAGGTTGACGCCCTCTTGCTGGATCCAGTCCGCCCCTGAATATGGTTTTTGAAAATGTCCGAAGATGTAGGCAGGACTACAAAACTTTTGCCAGGGTAATTAAATTATGTGGTAGGTGGACCTTCCACACCCTGAACATTCTCATTACCTGAACCTTCGTGGTTCAGGTAATGGCAAAATGAAAAAAAAAAAATTTGACCATGAGAATAACTGGGCCAACTGTCAATATCTGATTTTTTTGCTAAATAAGTACTGTAGGATGCTGGCACATATTCAAGATACTTTCAATCCAGGGCTCGTCTCCTAACTTGCATCTATGGATATACAGTGAAAAAAGTTTAACATGATATATGGTTAACACGCAATGATATATTAGTCCGGACAAAGTATTGTGTAATTCAATTTAATTTTTTAAACAAAAAAAAATTTAGTCCCTTCAGTTTCATGTTAATTTTTTTTTACCGTATCTAAAAATAATTTTTTCAAGTTAAAATTTTTTATAGTGAGGCACAGCAATTCTCAACCAGTGGTCCGGCAGACCGGTACTGGTTAGCAGGAAAAAATCATGACCAGTCCTCAAACACTTTTTCTTCATTCACGTTTTTTTAAAAAAAATCCTGTTAAGTTTCCTTTCTTTATTCATTTATTTTTATTACTCTGCAACAATTTTTTAAAAAAACTTTGCTGTCAACACAATCTTTTACGAAGTTTTATCGTTCCCTGAGTCGGAAGTTTTTTTTTTTTCTAAAATAAATCCATAAATGAAGGAAAAACCACAGCCTCAAAAAAAAAAGTGTCGCATGTTTTTAATATAGTCTGCAAATATAAGTTTTTTTATATATTTTTTAAAGAAATTTAAATGGTCTGCAAACTTTTTTCAACAGCTTTTGCCAGTCTGCGGGTCACAAAAGGTTGAGAAGCGCTAGTCTAAAACACTCAAATGCTTTTTATGTCACGGAACCGTGTAATGCAGTAAACCTTCATTTATCCAGACAACTGATGCCTTCACTCATTTTTCTTTGAGTTTGTACATCAACTTAAAAAAAATAAGACAAATACAGTTTAACCCCGATTTAACAATTGTCAAGGGACTGGAAAAACATATTAAGTCAAGGATATCGTTAAATCGTGGAGCATAGACATTCAATGCAGTCAAACCCAGACCAGTGAAATGTATCCTTAAATTCAGAAAATCATTAAATCAGGTATCGTTAAATCTAAGTTATACTGTAGATTTTTACCCTCTGACAAAAGCTCCGGCTTGCTCCCCCTAGATCTGGCAGTTCAAGTATTTCAAGTGTGTAGTCAAGAGGGCATGATGTTCTCCAACTCTTTAATTTCCCAAACCAGTGTTCATTGAACATACCACTGATTCATCTGTAAGCATTATCCCCCACCTTTTTTTCAGGACTACACCAATTAAATGTTGTAACAAAAATCAGAATATGATTTTTTGGAAATTTCATCAAAAGTTTTGTTTTGCAAATATTAATTTCTTCTTTGATGCGTTAAATGTGAATAGTAAGGTATATTGCTCAAAAAAATCAACTTTTTCTAAAAATGCTAGTCTGGTCTATTTTAATAAAAGCTAGAACAGGTAATGATACCCCTTTCCCCAATATGGTTGAACACGCAGTGCCCGATCAACCGAAAGTGATGCTCAAGCTCTGGTAAAAAGTGGTGTCCCCATCCATGAGAAAATCCGCATATTTTCAAAGAAGCTGTGGTTGTGTACTAGAAAAGCATTGGAGCATTCACACTAAATGGTAATCAAATTCAAAAAATGCCACTTTCATCCTACTTGTGCAATCTGCAATATATGTTGTACACGTATCCTGGTACAAATTGAGAACTCATTGTTTTTTGCTATCTTGTATACATAAGTTAACAAAAGCTTAACATGTAAAATTAGTACTAAGTAATATTCAGCTGGCAGTCCACTTTTCTATCAGTACCTTTGTAGAGATGTTTAAAGATACATCCTTTTTTGTGTTTTTTGGCAAATTTAGAGAATATTCAGTAGAGATAACCATTTAAAATTAAAAAATGGAAATTAAAAGTACTATTCTGTAATACAGCTAGAACTATCATATTTTGTCAACATGGAATAAATGCAGCTGCTTTACTTTAAAGAAAGAACTTTTTCAGTTGAAGTTTTGAAACTGGAAGTATATTGTGATATTTGATGAAACTCTTGTTCAGAAAAAAAGAAACAGAATATCCTGTTAATATGCACAAGGAATAGAATTTAAAAAGAATTAGTGTTGACATATAAAATTTCCATTTAGCTTGAAGCAAATAAAACTGAATTTTGTTCATTAAAACCAACACACTGAAAATCAAAAGAATCTTAAATGCAGATCTAAAGTTGCAAATTTTAGGTTGACAAAAATATCAACTGTAACAGCATATTAGGGCCAACAATCATGCGTTAAATATGATAAGGAAGCTTTCAATCATTGTTTCAAGCTAAATACAAAAATTTACCATTATTTCAACTTTAAATTCTACCCTACATATGCATCATTCGAGCGTAAAAATTTAAATTTATTTTCTATCCCCACGTTTAAGGACCGCTGTACGAATGAATTTCTAACTTCAACATGCAATGTAAATGTGTTCCTCTAAAAGAACAGACAAAATAAAAGAGTTGATTCCGCCAAACATTCAGTGGATCAGGTTGTCAGTAGTTAAAAAAATTAAAATGATTTAGAATTTTCGACTAAAATGCACTTTAGTTTCGCGGCCTATTTGTGCAAAAACAGTATTCGACCGGTCACGTGACGAATTCGCCCGGCGAAAAAGCGCGGTCGCTCTGGTCGCGACCGAAATGACCACGATCGGGGTTTGTAAACACGAGTGGGTTTCGTCGGAGCCTCCGAAGAGAGTTTATAAACACTCCTGGTCTCGATCGGTCGCGACCGGTCTCGAGTTTAGAAACGCGCCAACGTCGCCTAGTCCCCTTTAATGACGACGGTGGATCTTCGACCATCGAGGTTCGAACTCAGGACCCTCTGGCCCCGAGTCCGACACTCCACCGATCGGGCTACCACGGCCCCTTTAGCCGAGTTAAATAAACTTGTATGTATGGTTTTAAAGCTTTGCAGTTTCATTTAATCAACACCATTTCATATAATAATTTACAAAGTTTTTTTATTAACAAGTCTACTACATAACAGATAGTACTATAACTAGTACCAAGAAAAGGTAACACAACGTACATAAAGTTAAGAACCAATGTAGCATATTAAAAATTGAAGCAAAAACATAAATCTATGAAATCTGTTCAGAGTAGTCACAACGAAAAAATGTAAACTTAGGTGGACAGTTTGGCGAGTTTAAAATTGTTCTACGCAGAGGGAAAAAAAATTGTTTGGGTCTGTATTATTGTTGTGCTAGATGATGCTTTTGAGCCATAATAGTGGGTCTTATGTCCATGAAGGAGGTCAAAGCACGTACTGCCGTTGTAATACTTAGGGGATCTGAAAGTTTCTCTCATATATATATATTTTTGGATCTTTCAGTGTTTCAAAGCTTTCAGGAGGATTAAGCAGAAACCCTGTTAATCAAACAATATCATAATAAAGAAGAGAAAGAACGAAATTGCATTCCAACTGTTCTGTGGTACATCCAAGACTTTCTCCAGATGTAGTTAACGCATCTTTTTTCAGCTCCCAAATTGATATCAAGGTGCAATCAAAAAATTAACATTTGCTACTTTGTCAAAAAAAAAAAAAAAAAAAAAAAAAAAAAATCACTTTTACATGTATAAGAACGCTTGCAAGAGCGTAAAAAAATACATTTATAATATAATTATAAAAATCTTCTTGTTTTGAGTATGCTTGTGATGCAATTTAAATATTGATAATTCTAAAGCTTTTCGGTACTGTTTACACTTCCAAAAAATGGTTCCTGCAGGGAAAGATAAGTATCAAAAGTTATAAATGTGAATTTACTTTTTAAAATTTGAATTTAAATAGAGAGTTTTAATACTACAAATCATGGAATAAATAAAATATTTAAATAAAGTCACTTAAATGAAATGATTTTTTGAACAAATAATAATGAAATCAATTTTCAATAGCAAGGGGTAAAAGCACATGTTTGATAAATTTTGAAACTTGTTAGCAGAGGAAGGAGAGTGGTGTGTATCCTTCTACTCTTCTTTCTCAGTGAGATATAATTTAATTAGTAGTTGTCAGTTTCCCAACTGATTTAATTATTCCTCACAAATTCAAAGGTCATTTACAGTACAACCTCGTTTGTTCACACTGACTGGGAACAAAGGCAATCCGGATAAATGAAAATCCGTGTAATATGGGTAACAAGAAAAGGCATTCTTAAATAAGTATACTTATCTATACTAATATTATTAAGAGAGAGGGCGGATTGTTGTGTGTTTATATGTTTGAGGTAATCTCCGGAATCATTGCACCTACAGTAAAACCTGTGAAAGTTGACCACTTTATTAGTCAACTTACAGAGGTTGATTTATATGAGAAGGGCTTATTCTGTGCCTGAAAAAAGCGGTCAACTTAAACAGGTGGTCAACTTCACAGGTTTTACTGCAGTTGAAAAATTCTTTCACTACATGAAAGGTGCGTTCTTACTGAGTGTCATAGGCTATAAATTATGCAAAAATGTATTTATACTAATTTTTTAAATGAATAGGTTGTCTTCGGTACCAGTTTATTTTTCGTACTGCTTTGTTCTTATACATGTAATAAATAAGTGCTTCAAGATTCTTTATAGAACTAAATGCAAAGGAATGGAAAATAAAATCACTTTGTCAGAATAGGGCCTTTACATGAGTTTGAGACCGAAGAGGATACGATGTATAGCATTCTACTAGCCTTGGACATCGAAAATCATTTAGAATCAAAGCATGTTTATACTTCTAAATTTATTTCAACAAATAATACCTGAGATTCGCTTTGGACAAACTAGCTCTTGAATTCAAGTAGTACATGCAAGTAGACGATAAAAAGCTGTGGTTTTAAAAGTTGTAATTTTGCATGCATTTCGAGATCTTTAAGGTTTTTATTCATACTAAAATCGTAATGAGAAACATCTGTTAATGGCTTCACTTAAGTACATTTAGTTTAGAAAATTATCAACTCAAAGAGTAATTGCACATAATTACCGCACATTCAAAATTACGAGTTCAAGTTCAAACAATAACGAACAAAGAACATTCGATAGGAAAAAAATTGAACAAGAGAAGGAAAAAAAATATCAACATTATTTGGAGAAATATTTTTCATGATGACCGCATTTAATCATTTAAAACGATATAGTTGATCAATATAGGTCACAAACTTCCTAATAGAAAGAAATTGCCAAGGAAAAAAAGGAGGGGCATGTGAAGTAGAGGCTGAAGAAAACGAGTACAAGAGGTTGCAAGGCATCCCAGGATTGAGAAAAACTGACCCTCTCAGTACAATATGATTTCCTACTAGCCAATTGGAATTTTGTCAGTCAAGAATTTATAACATTTTCCTTGTCTTTTATAAAAACAAAAAAACACTGCTTGGTAACAAAATTACCTAGGATTGTTTCGCGCAAGCACTTTATCCTTAATAGTTCAGCTGCAGTCTGCAGTGGTGTGGTTGGAGTGAGCCAGGGGTCGTACTCAATTTCAGAAATAAAATGAAGGAGTTTTGAAGGAATAAAATGAGATTTTGATGGAATGCTAATGAGCTATTATTTAATGATGACAGGCTCTTTCAAAACATTTGACCCCCTTCCTACTTTGTCACTAAGTGTCACACTTCCCCTAAATCCTCCTCTTGTCACATGACATATTTTTAATGAACTAATAACTGCGTAATGTCACTTTCTGTCACCGTCTCTCTTCCCCTTGTCTTTATTTCATGCACCCGTTTCCTCCTCAAGGCATGACATCACTTGTGGATGACTCTATTATACAAAAGGGTCATAACTGTGGTTTACTAAACAAATGTTTTTATAATACACTCACTTAATATAGTACATCTACTGATGTATTTTTAATATTTAAATAATAATTAGACAACCTGACTAACCTGACTGACTTTAATTGCTGACAGTGTGGTGGGAGGAAAAAAAATAATCATAAAACTGGAACACATAGCCAAGCACCATTTCAGCATGTTTACTTTACTTGCAAGCATAGAGCGCAATTTTAATTCGCTTCTTGATTATCATAACATGGAAACGTAGTAGAAAGATGCGCTAAAAAAGCATCATTTGTGACATCATAATGACCACGACTTATTTTCAAGATCGAACATTTTAAAAAATTAATTAAAAAAATAAATGTTGGGAAAATGAAAGTATTTTCTAGGTCTACGTTATTTTTTTTTGCTTTTTCTATCAATTTCAGTTACAAAAAGTATTAATTTTGACTGAAGGAAACAACCCCATTGCCACCCTTTCCCAAATCATGGCATCAATTTTGAAACAAATGTGTGATATTTTCAGACTTGTATAAAAAGAATAACACTTTTTGAACATATTTGTAGAATAAGGCTTTATTTGAAAAATATGAAATGAATATGATATTTCACAACCAATGCCATTGAAACAAATTTAAAATAGGGACTTTTACGAAAGCGCTCTTATCCATTGTAAAAAAAGGCTTAAAATTTTAAAATTGAAAAAGATAAACAACAAACATAATGAAAGCATGTCAAAACTAAATTCAACTATAATAAAATATAAAACCTAATTTATATTAATCAGCAAACAATTTTTTTGCAAGATTCAGACATCAGATTGTAGAAAGATGAAAAGCAGAAATATGCACTAACAAATGGTAAAACATAAAGAAAGTATAAATACATTAAATTTTTGAAATTCATCAAACACATCTACATTACATTGTAAGAAAAACTTTGGTTCACCTCCAAAAGTAAAACAATGCCAAACTAGTTGTTACTAAACATTTTTTCGTTTTTGAAATAAGCCATATAATCAATCTGATTCCCATAATAAGCAAACTTCTGAAAAAATTTACAGAACTGAAAAAGTTTTGAAATACATAATTGAATTTGAAAATATTTACTAAAAATAACTCCTATTCAATAGCATCATATTCCACATTTGTTTGAAGTTCGACAAATAATTCATGAAACATGTAATTACCTACATACTTAACATGAATGAAAAACATAAAATTAACGGAAAAAAAGCATAAATTTGAAAAAAATATTCCTCGGGTGTATTTTGGGGTTCCAAGTTCTTTTGACTGCCAAGTAGTTCAAAGAAAACTGTACAGTAATAACATATAATGAATTATGGAATTTAGGAATCACGAAAAAAACTGATGAGCACAACATGATTTCTTTTAATAACAAGAGCTGAGGAAAATGCACATTATGTGCATGCACATGGTTCCGGAAATAAAATCCTTGAATTTGCTTCAGCAAAGTGCAAGTTTCTTATAAATGATACAGAAACTTTTACTGCATTGTTAAAGAGCAAAAATATGATTTTCTTCATAACAAAAAAAGTAAATGGTAAAAAGAAAGAAAATTTGCCTTTACAGTTGATTCAATTACTTATACAAGTACAAAATATTATTAACATTAAAACAAATAATGCATTTTAATGAGATCAAACTTCTTGAACTTATAAAGGTTGCGTTCGACGAACCTCCTCGGTCGACCGGTAGGTAACCGGTAACTAACCGCAGCGTTCTATGATCAACCGGTTACCGCAGCGGTTACCATTCTAAGCTGTTGATTGGTTGATTGGAGCACGTGATCATTATCTGTCACGTGATTAACTAACCGGTCGCGCTCGGTCGTGCTCGTCGAACGCAACCAAAGAGCTCAGTGAACTTTTAAAAGTGCTAAATATATTGAGAAACACTTCCTAGCTCCTTTATTAACTTATTAAAAAAGAAAAAAAAAAAAAAAATCTGAATTGTATTTTATACACTCAATTGTATTTTATGTTTCATACAAAACAGAGATGACAGCATCAAAACAGCAGGAACTTCAAAATTGCTGTTTCACTTAAAAATCTCCCCATTCACAAAAAATAAAGATTTAAAAAAGTTTTAACCATCATTTACTTTAAGCAACAATTGAGACAAAAGAAAATTTGCAAGAACAGTTGGATTATCATATTGCAAGAGAAAAAAGCAAGCATTAGCTCCCTCTTTTCAAAAGAACAGCAACCTGTTCCATTACACAATCCCACAGAAATATATTACGCATTACAAGAAGTGTGCAATTTTGAAATAAAAATCAGAAAAATAAAAGAACAGTAGAAAGCTGCCTGATGATTCTTTTAGCTTGGAAATCAAAAATTTAAAATCTTATCTAAATTCTTGAACATAGTTTGAAGTGTAAATGTCCACTAAGTGATAAATATTTGCGTCAATCTCTGTAAATTGTAACATAGCATCAAGAAACTAATTGACATTCATATAGTTAGGTAATCTTGTCCTTTAACATTATAGGCA
The DNA here is from genome assembly GCF_026930045.1 of Uloborus diversus. Classification (NCBI taxonomy): domain Eukaryota; kingdom Metazoa; phylum Arthropoda; class Arachnida; order Araneae; family Uloboridae; genus Uloborus; species Uloborus diversus. The sequence goes on from NW_026558830.1 coordinate 43,178, forward strand.
CTTAGCAATATAATGTTTCATTTATCTCTGATTGGTCAGTTCAAGTCAAAGATATTTTAACCAAAACTATCCTAAAAACTTTAATAAATTGAAAAATAATTAACCATTCAATGAAAGGAAACCATTCCAAATGAAAATCCCCCCCCCCCCCCCCTAAATAAATAAATAAAAAACAAGCTATCAATAACATCAATTTTCACAGTACTAATTTGCTTAAGGCTTACTAAAAACATTTAACAGTTCCATTAAAATGCAAAACAATTTGCCAAATAAGTATACTGAGTAAATAATAAAGATAAAAAGTTTCATAACATGTAAAATTAAGAAAAACAGGTGAAAAATGCCGGCGGGGGGAAACTTTTTTTTTTTGCTAAGTGGAAAATCAACGAACTGACAAGCAATATGCTACGACTGAAAGCACCGGCAAAATTGTTTGGTTCTTGGATGTTGCAAAAAAAAAAAAAAAAAATCAGCAAGATACTTTGATTTATTTCAGTACTGCCACCAAGGAAATGACTGAAGAACTACAATATCACATACTACATGAATATCAACAGCTCTGTGAAGACAGACACACAATTTTTTACACAAGGATCAAACTGTTACTTTTCAAGTCCCCCGAACAGTCGAAGAGGGCTAATGCTACTTTCCAAATTTTAAAAACCGATTTGAGATTTTAAAAATTAGCATCCATTCAATGTAAGTCTAAAAACCTTTCCAGACTTTCATGCACCATTCCTTCGTACGGTACATTGTAAGATCGAACGGCCCGAGCACAGAGACACTGTAAGTTTATGTATTGCAATGGGTACAGATCAGAGATGGGTGCATTTTGGATCAAATGGAGAGGCGTCATCCTGTGTATATTGCTCAGATCGAGATGAGCGCCGCGACTCAAGAGAGTTTTGAAGAGATTCATGGGGCAGGGCTTTATGGAGGCAATCAAATGTAGTGCTGTGTTGCCATCAAAATCTACAGAGTTGGGAGACTCCCCAACTTCCAGGAGAAGTTCCGTCACGGCTTGAGAAGGGAAACGACACACCGTATGACGGACTGCCATGCATGGGCTCTTGGAGCATGCCAAGTGTAGAGGAGTGCAGTTATTTTTGCCCCTGGGATTCAAGTGGACAAATCGATACACAGCCTGCTTCAGTCGCAAAACTTCAACTTCGCTAAGTCCAGGAAGTAGTTGGCACAGGAGTTCCGCCATATGCATGACGATGGAAAGGGTACGATGGAAGTGGCCGCCCACATCGCTGCATTCCTGCTGCCTGCGAGAAATGTCCATCGCCTTTTCCAGTACTTGGAGACTCCTCTCGAAAATATCCAGCACGTAACAGAACGGAACAATAGGCATGTACCTTTCTCGACCTTGAGCGTTGGGCATCATGCAAGAAAATAGCTCCACGAACGAGAGGAGGATGCTTTGAGTCAGTGGACTGACAGGGTCTGACGACCTCTGTTGAACGTCTAATGCATACGTCCACAATTTAATACACTTTTCAAAACTTCCACTATTCGCATACACGGCTCCTCGGAGTCTCAGGAAATTGACTGTATGGGGATGAGTCGGACCTAGGATCCTTTCTCGGACCAGCAGAGCTTGTATTCTCAGTTCGTCCGGATCCGACCTCAGCTCTTCCAGCTGAGCGAGCGTCTTCACTTCTGTGGATTGGATGTATTCGCTGAACGGGGTCTCCGAGTCTGGCTTCAGCAGCAGAGATCTGGGATCTTCATACCTCATGTTCATCGCACGTCTCCAACATTTGAGCCCTGCAAACATGTTCCTCCTCATGTCATATCTGTAGCCCCCAGCAGTTCTAATGCGTTGATTTTATCCAGTTTTGAGCAGTTAAAATACTGGATAAAATACTCAACAACTACAGCATTGCCGCTTATTGCTGCTGACAACAGAGGTGTGGTACCACAAAGGTCAGCTTCGAACTTTGCGTTGCGGTTCATCAGCATCTTGAGTATCAACAGGCTGCCTGATTCTGCGCAATCATGCAGTGCCGTACTGCCTTTTACTGTTCTCTTATTCACATCGGCACCACAGTCCAGTAGATATTTGACAATAAGGTAATGGGACTGATAGCAAGCTATCATGAGACTCGTATGACCGTGCTTATTTGCAATTTCGATGTCTGCTCCGTGTTGAATGAGGTAAGTTACAATATCGAAATGTCCATCGAAGCAAGCTGCTCGCAAAGGAGTCGAATTTGATTCTGTTGTGCAATTCACTTTCGCGCCTTGAGACACTAAAAGTTTCACTAATTTTAGATTTCCAGCAGCTGCTGCGCACCAAAGGGCAGGAGCCCCTTGAATTGTTTCCCCGTCGAATGTCACTGCTCCGACTTGATCGACAACGGCATGACAATCCATTATCAAATAATGTGCGACATCAAAATGACCATTTCGGCATGCTATTACGAGTGGGGTCGCTCCATTTGTGAGTGAACAAATTATATCTTCAATTTCACTACTAGTCTTTCCATCAAGGTATTTTTTCAATTGATCTAAATCTCCATCTGCCGCAGCATTATAAACAGAAGTTTTTAAATCCATTCTGCTTCTCGAGTTAGATAAAATACTATAAACTTATCACTAGCATTCAATCATAAAAAGCCGTACACATAAATAGCTAACAATGAAATTTTGTGGAAACATCATGCACTTCCACTGTTTCTACTTCACCACAATGCATAACATGGTTGCCAGATAAAACATTGGGCTCAAGGAGTAATAAAAAAATGGAACTACGGCAACCAACGGTCCACTTTTTGTGGTGGCAGTTCCTCTTTCTTAGAGTCCCTAAAATTTGCTTGTGGTAACAGCCCATTTCATTATTTTTTTTATTAAAGGAAAGTCAATCCTGAGTGCGGGTAAAAGCAGCGGTTGAATGGGCGCAGGTAGAATAGGGACATGGGCGCCCATATGCAAAATTTAAAGTGGAAGGGGGGGGGGGGACTCAAATTTATTCCCCGTATTTTAGCAGAATATTTTCAGTACAGAATAGAGTTACGAAAATTTGACATTTTCAATGACTTATTCTTGCCTTACCCCAAATGGGCGCCTATGGCTAGGGACTCTGGGCTCTGAGGTAGGTCGTTAAATTATACGTGATGTCAAATCTTAATCAAAAATGTTAACATCTGCTTTAGCGCTGCGAGGGGAGGCGATTATGGATCTAGTTTTCTGTGACGTAGGAAGTTCTGTTCGGGGGGGGGGGGGGTAGGGGATCATATTGGAGATAGTGATCATAACAGCATTAGGTTTTTGGATTGAATTTGAAGTTGAAAGTTGAAAATTTTATGCTTGTGCCCATTTTCAGAAATAATGATTTTGTTGCACTTGAAGGAAACTGGTCCGAGTGGAGATAGGCTCCAGTATTGTAAGGATGATGTAAAAGTTATGGGGATTGTAGAAAATGAAGAACAGGTAAAACAGCTTCAAGAGGATTTAGATCATATTACTAAGTGGGCGGATAAATGGGGTATGGCTGTTAATGCAGGGAAATGTCAAGAGCTACACTTAGGTCATAGAAATAAGCGTACGAGTTATCGCTTACAGGGTTCAATCATTAGTCAGGCAGAAAATATTATTGATCTGAGTATCTTAATAAATCAGGACTTCAAGTTTAGTCAACAGTTCGTGCAGCATATTGCAAGTAACAAAGCCAACAGAATACTTGGGTTTATCAGACCTATTTCAAACAAATCTAAGAAGGTTCTTCTGCCTTATGTATAGGAGTTTAGTAAGACCCCATTTGGAGTATACTGTGCAGTTTTGGTCGCCTTTCTGAGGAAAGATATTTGTGTATTGGAAAGGGTTCAAAGAAGGGTAACTAGACTAGTAAGGGGACTTTCAGATTTAGATTATGATACCAGACTTAATAGGCTTAATATGTATAGCCTGGAGCAAAGGAGAGTCAGAGAGGACATGATTCAATTATTTAAATTTATCAAAATGAAAGATTTTAATGGATTAAATTTTTGCACGGAAAGCAGGACGAGGGGTCATTGTTTGAGGCTATTCAAATCTCAGGCTAACCTGGAAATAAGGAAAAACTACTGGGCAATTCCACGAAAATGTCAACCTGAGCACCAAAATTTTAATATTAACAAAACTATAAGTATTGTATATCATTTAAAAGCTTGAAATATATATTTTTAAAGTGTACCAAATTAAATTTTAATTTATAATTTTTCGTATTGAAACTAAGCTGTAACAGATGTCTATGTCCTTTCCGGATTTTTTTAGGGAAAATTTGGTCTGTAGTAATCAACCTTTTTCCTAAAAAAATTCTAACTAAAAGAAAAAAAAATTAGTGTATTTTGTTGTAGTCATAATATAGTTTTGTACTGGAAGTTTATACTAAAAAATATCTTTATAGTGTTTTGTTGAGAAACAATCTTAAAATCAGTTTATGAACGCCAGTCAGTTATGATAAAAAATCCACTTTTTCCCCTTGGGATGAAAATTATTGGTGGAAATCTGGAAATATTCTAAAATACATATTCTCTGCCTATATTCGCAACTCCAACGAACTGTAGGGGGCACTGAAGTCACTGTCTAATGGCGGAATTGAAAACTAAAACAAACGCACATGGTAACGAAGAAAATGCTAAAAGTGTTGTGATTTTTGTTCGTACGTATGATTTTTTCGCTTTATTCTTTTAAAATTAATTTTCAAAGTCTTGTGGATATCCTGGCCCACGTAGAAAGAAATGAGAATTCAAGAAGCATTACTAAACGTCAAAGATTAATGCAAACTACGTAGTTCGTAGTTCTAAGCAGCTATTTCCATGATGTTGAATTCGATATTTATCAATTCTTGATGAAACTAAATAATAATTGTGGCCTGACAAGAACAACAATTAATGCTAGAAAATTTAATATGACATTACAAATTATTATCGAAAGAAGATGATACTTCTTTGCTTTGTTTTGGCTAGCGCTTATTGTTTTCCATTTGTAGCTGAGTTATTTCTCTCGAATTCCCGAATCGGTTAATTTAAAAATTTTCTGTTTCGATTTTTCTAATTTCTGAGTTACGATTTAATTGTGTCATGTTATGCAAATCATCAGCAAAATTCTCATGGATATATGGTGGTAGTTTTCTTTTCAGTTGATTGACCATTATTTCTTTTCACTTATCGAATTCTGTAATCTTACTACCATTTTATTCCACTCATGATAAAAATTAAAAATGGTTTAACTAAAAACGCGAAATCTCGCCAAGGCTACTTTGCTCGCACAATACCAAAATTATAACCCTAAACAAATTTGGCGAAACCTTTCAGCTGCGAATAAAAGGAATAAAGTAAATTCTTTCTAGGTTAAACATTTTTCATTTTGTTCTACGATAATAAATCCAAGAAAATATTTTGCATACTGTCCATTCCAACTAAATACTGCTGTAAAATATGATTAGTTAAATTAATTTAAGATTAAAAAAAACTCATATTCTTACAAATTCATACAAAACAATAAAAAATTTTACCTGGTATAACGTTATCCATTTTTGTTAATCCAGAGTTTTCTTGTTTACGCGTCCACCATTTAATACTTTTTTGAAAGAAGTAAGGAAAACTAACATTATTTTGAGAAGCTCGAGAATACTCTTGGGGGACGAATTAATTTCTGTAGCTGAAAGCAAACTAAGACATATCGATTGCGTTAATAAATACTCAGAACAAACTGCCTGTGTTTACGTCAACAGACACACATGGAACTAAAACGTGGCAATGTTTTAGTTCCATCGGCAGTTTTGTAAATCACCGCAAGGTAGCGTATTCGAGCGCTGGAGTTCCGAATTAGGAGTATTTGAATGCTGAATACGTAGAATTGGAAGTTTGCAACCGGAACACCGGAAATTCCTCGGTAAACTGACACACTCTTTGATATGATAACTGACTGACATTCTGTTTTAACTTTAAAATGACTGCAATGTATTTATTTTAAGGGGGTCCGGGACACAAAAATCGTCAAATTTTGCAATTTTTTTTTTTTTAATCATGTGAAAAATTACTCCGTTTTTTTCTGCTTAAGAGGACGTTTGAATCTTGTTTCTATCTTAAATAGAACGAAAGATATAATTATTTTTGTTGCATGCATCTAACTAATGTGTACTTAATTTTAAAACTTTAAACGCGTTTTTATGCATGATGCAATTTTTCCGTATTTCTTGCATTCAAAATCTTATAAGTCAGGAACCGATAAAGATCAAGTAATGAAACTTGGAGCATATCTTTTTCAAGCAGTTTACTTTAAATTTTATTCGGCAAATTTGAAAAAAAAAAAAAAAAAAAAAAAAACCGTTTACTGCAAAAATTATGATTTTTTTTAAAAAAAAGTATCTTCGAATTTTTCTTTAAATAATTTTTATTAAATCAATATTTTTAAAATCGCCGAATAAAAATTAAAGCTTAGATATTTGTGCGTAATTTATTTAAAAAAAAATTGAAAATTGATCAAGAATATTTTGAGTTATAGCAATTTAAAGCAACCCCATTTAAAAAAATAATTAAATTTAAATAAAAAATTTTTTTTCATATTTATGTTATGATTTTGCTTATTAAATACATGGTGAATCAGTGAAAAAAATTTCAAAACTCTAAAGTATATAATAAAAACATTTTCAAAATGTGTCCCGATCTCCCTTTGAGAACAGAACTATTTTATTTTTAGCCTTTTTAGTAATGTCAAAGAACCCAACTCTTTTAGTTTTTAAGAATGACAACATATTTTATTGATTTTGTTCATTATTGATTCTCACATAATTTAGTAATACTTGGGCCTAAATTTCGAAAATAATTGCCAAAAATTTTGGAAAATTTCGAAATTTTGAACATTTGCATTAGTGTATTTAGAAAATTTCAGAAATGTCAGTCGGTTACCAAGCCGTTCTAATTACTGTAACTCTTTATTGTAGCAATATTTTCCAATGCAAATGCCATAGGCCGAAAGTTTATTCATTGTTCTTTGGTCCTGGTCTGACTTTAATAAAAATTCCTCTTACTTTTAGAAAAATCTCTTATTGAATCAGTATTACTTTTCACACAGGTTGCATTCATGTCAGTCAGTTACCATGCTTTTAACAATTTTTCTAAAATCACCCAATATGTATTTTGGAAATTCAATTATACCATGAAATTCAGCTTAAAAAGTAAAATAAGCGAGGTGAAAATATATTTTTGAAAATTAATATTTTATGGTTTATTTTAAAAGTTATTATAAAATACTTATCGTTTTGCTGTGTGAATGTCAGTCAGTTATCCGTGGAATTGCCCTACTACTTTAGTTGGGTAGTAGAACCTTGGAACAGCTTACCGGAAGAGGTGATAATGAGCAAAAGGGGTAGAATAACTTTAAGAGGGCCATTGATCTTCATTGGGGACTAATAAATTGAATAGGCCCAGCCTAGCTGGGCCAAGAGCCAGTTGCTGGTCGTCACATTTGTATTTGTATAATAGCAATAAGTAATTTTTTAAGCTTCATTGACAAGATATGCCTCTAAAGAAATAAAAAATGCACAAAAAATGTAACAAATAAACACTAACTATAACCTATTTTTTTCTTATGGTTTTACACTCCTTCAGTGTTTTCTGTTACTGTAAGTTTTGTTTCTTTGCAATGGTAGTGCTTGCGTAGAAAAGCCCCTTTTACGTGATTTTATTCGCAAATTCTACATAAGGCTAGCATATCAAAACTGAAATTTGCTTAAAAAATGTTTTGAAGGAATGAACTAATCTCCCTAAATTTTTTTAAAGGGCTTGATTTTTCGGTCTTGAACTAACTTTTAAAAGACTGTGTCATCATAATTCATAAAATATGAAACTGAGAAACTGTCCAGAAAAAAATATGTTAGGAGAAACTAAAGTCTCTGGTTAATAGCGTGGTAAACCGACCAGTGAAAGAAAAAATAAGCTCAATTTCATTAATTTATAGCATCGTTAAAAACTGTAGTATTTAGTACATGAAGGTAAAAACAAATTAATTGATGGATGGTATTAAAAAAAATGGTTTACAAAAAATAAAATAAAAGTAAAACTTTAAGACAGATGTCTCTGTGTGGATGTTCTGAACTTGAAGTTTGTTAAACTCTGTGTGAGGAGAGTAAAATCTCTCGCCTATTCGGGTCCTGAGCATGGTCTCAGCACATCCCCACAGAAGAATTTGAGTATGATTCAGGGCCTAATTAGGAATTACAGGACAAGAGGAGGCTACTTTGAGGCTCTCTCCAAGGCGTACTACAAACAAAGGCAGTATACTTTGTAGTCCTTTGTTTATCCTCTGAACATTCTCAGTAAAAAACAAGGTAATAGAACAGACAACTTCCAAGCAAAGGTTATTCCGAATTTAGGGACACTACGGGGACTTTCCAAGATGTACTAAGAACAACGGCAGGATCTTTCGTCGTGCTCGGATAATCCGAAGAATGCTCCTGTTCATTTGTAGGACGGTTTAGAAATTCATTAAAATTTCTTAAATTATTGAAATTTTTACTCAACAAAAGTAAAATGAAACTAAATTCCAAGTGCATGGCTGGTTGTTTTACTTATAATAAGATGAATCTATGCAAACTTGATTAATTTGCAAATGTCTCATAATGCAAATAAACTAAGTATATGCAGGTTTTAGTTATAACTGCAACAACAGAACAACCAGCCACGATTGGAATTTTTAGCATTTTACTTGAGTCAGCATTTTTTCTCGTTCATTTGTAAAGTTTGCAAACATTGCACTTATGTAAAAACACAACCAATCATGTAATCAGAAAAAGTTTGAGGCCTTTAGAAATAAGCACAACACTACTTTATCTACACATACCACTTTAATGCCACATCAGTAAAAAGTATACATCTGATTAAAATCCAACAGAAGAAAAATCACAAAGTGATGGTAACAATAAAATATTTCACTGGCTAAGAGTAAATCAGTTTTTATTTCTTGTAAATTTCTCCGTAGGATTAGTCTTTTACACAACATAAAGCGTGGTCCCTGTCACGCAATACACATCTGAATATAGTTAAAGTGTTATAACAACACCCATTAATATTTACAAGCGTTGCTTAGAACGCAACGCCATGCTACGAGCTCTGGAGTCAGGTACACGCTTCAGAGGCCGACAAAGGCTTGTAAGCATATAATCTTCTGTGGGCTAAAGGGAAAATAGTTTCTGTAAGCTGCAGAACAAGAATCGGAGATATACATCGATTGTTCGTCAGTGCACCAAAATTCACTCACCCAAGGTTTTTTTCTTCCAAAGTACAGTGAAAAACGCTTAACATGAAACATAGTTAACCAAGATATTTATTTTTTTATCATTACGTGATGCATGCACATTTGGAGCTGGCAATTCAATTGAGTTGATATCCCGGTTAGACTTATGCTTGCAGACCCATAAGCAGGGCATGGTTAGCGCATGGTACTACAGGTCTGTACACCAGATTAGGGTAGAGTTTTTTTTCTTCCTTCCTTGTTTTGGAAACTACTACTTTGAAAACGTAGAGATTTTTTAGTGAGAGTGGCATTAAAATTTACAAGCCAGGACATGGGAATCCTTGATCGGGCCCTGCCGACATGTCAAACATTTATACGTAAGTTTGCACTAATTTCACAACAAATTCAAACTTTTCGAGTAGTCATGCCTCTACTAGAGACAAAAAAAACTGCGAGTTAATTTTGGTTGATCCGTTAACAAACATTTTTTCAAATTAAGTGATATTTTGCGGTTTAAAAAAACGAATAAAAAACAAAAACATGAATTTAGATAATATTTTGTTGGGATAGTGGTATTATTTTAAATAAACCAATTATGCATGTTTAAAGTTTTTCACTGTATCGACAAAGGAATGTAAACACACGAAAAGCATGTTAAATAACAGGCAAGTGAAATACCAAGCTAAATTTGGTACGCCAAGAAAATAGAGGACAACTTTTTCAGCAGGAAGAGTACTCCACTGATCTGCATATGGTAGTATACATACTATAACGTATATATTTATAAAGTACTTTAAGTAAAAGAAAATATTTTTGTTATTTTAAGAGCTTTCTATCAAACCAAAAAGAAAAAAAAGAGACTTCAAATCTCTTTTGTTCACAAAATAAAAAATAGGCCGCCAATTAAGATTTAAATCGAGTTCGTCAATCACACAAACTCCAACAATGGGGTGTTATTTTTGAAATTTTCTTCATCAATATATAAACAAGAGCAAATTACTTTATTTGCACTGAAATTATGTAATATTTTCTGATTCAAGAATACCTTTGAAACGTTTTACGAAAAATCAGTAATTCTGAAAACTACCTATTTGCTTACTATAAGTTGAAGTTCAGTTTCCTCCCATTTTTATTTCAGATTGCAAATTGCTTATGTATTTAACAACCCCAGAAACTTTGGCAGAGTTCTTCAAAATGGCTCAATGTGTGTTTATTTTTTAATCTTGTGGAAAGCCCTTTTTAATAAGGATGCACATTTCTTCAGATGAAAACTTACTTTAAGTTTCTACAAACATTGTGAAACCAACTAATATCAGTTTAAATGCTGTACACACAGAGCTATTGCACATTGGTCAATACCAATGTGCCTTTATTGCTGGGAATTGAATCAAAACTAAACCCTCCAGCAGAATGCCCCAGTTTTTGAATATAGCTTTTTAGGTCCAGTCCAATATTTTGGGTTACCATTAATGTAAGCTATTAGAAGTATAGAAACAAACAGTTTATTGCATTACACAAAATTATTGCATTAGAAAGAAATTTATGTCACAAACTTTGAAGGAAGTTACAGTCAAATTTGGTTGTAACTTCATTGAAAAAAGTTTTAAAGTCTTCATAGGTATATTAAGTTAGATCATGGCCACTAAAACAAGAAAACTAGTTTTTACACTTGTTTTCTCAGATTAGAAAAACATAAAATCTAAAATAAATCTCACACTATAAAGAGATTTCATGCTGTGGTCACCTGAAGATTTCTATTAAAATATTTTGGATTTATAAAACTTATGGATTGTCCATAATTTACTTTCAAACTAAAAGCTAATTAATTCAACCAGCAACTTGCTCAAACAAATTTCAGATTGTACATTTTTATGACATTGACAACCATATTACAATGCAATAAACTAAACATTAGTTATATATCTTCAATTTTTGAGACAGGGGCATAACAATCTTTCTGGGGAAGGATTGTTCAAAAAACAGTCATCATTGCCTTTTAAATTTAATATTTTTTGTTCTCATGCAAATGTATGATTGCATTGCCTGACAACTGGAGTTCTAAGGGGGAGGGGAATGGCGATGGAAAAACAATTTGGTTGTGCCCCTGTTTGCAGTACCACTAACGATAAAAATTAATTAAAAAATAATTACAACAATTTGTTCTGCCAATTCAAACTTTGAATTTTCAATAAAACAATATTGCTTTACTGAAAATGATGTTAAAGGAATACAAATGACAAAAAATAACTGCAAAGTCAGGATTCAGGAAATGCATAATTCCAAGTAGTACAAAATATAGAGATGAGGAGACTTTTCTAAAAAAAAAAAAAAAAAAACAGAACGTAGTTTTGATATGAATTGGTTTCCAAAAATGAATTTAGCAACATTTTTTATCACCAGTCATTCAATATCTAGTATTTAAAGCAAACATTAAATATGCAAAAACCTTTCAAAAACCAACAGAATAAATAGGACACCATTACATTTATGAGTTTTCAAACACTATTACTAACACACTTATTTTTTGAGAATAATTTTGTTATTAATGGAATTGATCAATTATTACTAATTTTAGAATACTTTATTAAAAAAATTGAATTTAATAATTACTACGGTAGGAAATACATTTCATCGGCAATTATTAGAAATTTTAAAGTGTTATTTTGTAAAGGTTTAGTGAAAGACCAAAAGCAATAAAATTCAATTTTGAATGGCAAAGTAACAATTTTAGTTTTTTATATATAAATTTATAAGGTCTAGTTCAATTTCATACGTAATAAACCAAGATTTGATTGCCTGAATAAATGTTAAAGACATTCTTTGAGTTATTATAAACATTAAGAAATTTACAAAATGCATGAATGAAATTTTTAAATCTTCATTAAGAAAACAAAACTGAAGAATTCAGCTGCATACTAAAAAAAAATAACTGTGATTGAAAATATACGATTTTCCAGGGAAGCCTTAAATTTCCACCTTGAATTTTAATTAAAACCTCTGTAAATGAAACATTGAATTATCACAGTCGAGGTTTTAATCGATCAACAAAAGAAATTGGGCAAAAATATTTTACACAAGCTTGACAAGAAAGTATCATTGTTAATAAATCAGAACTTACGGAGAAAAACAAAATCAGCACACAAATAATTGAAAATTAAAATTTCAAATTTAAAAAAAGGAAAACAAATTCTAACTGACAGATCGGATTTCCTTAACAGTTCTTTTAAATAATTTACTTTTTGAATAGGTACCTGAATTAAAAACTTGCAAAATTAATTGAAAAATTAAAAAAAACAATTATAATAATTTTAAAAAATCAAGAATTAAAAAAAAAAAAAAAAAACAGTACACCTATAAAAGAAATCTGCAAAAATTTCAAAAAAGAAAAAAAAATAGCTTGACATTTATTAAAATGCATAAAATCCGTCCCACTTCCAAAAATTTTGCTTCAAAAAATACAGCAAATGATTACGCAAGTATATTAAATTTTAAATACTGTATTCAGCAAGTACAGAGAAGTTTTTACAATACAATGAATAACGACAGTAGTCATGAATCAACCTCGTGTTTTTCATTAGTATTTTTTCTTTATTAATTGCAGATTTTAATAACATTTTAAGATGTTTCAATATTTTAACTGACAAAACGCATAAAAAATAAAATTTTAAACCAAACATTGTTTTGAAAAATGAAAGAACGTGCCGACACCGGGAAATCTTTCGCAGGGAAATATCCAAATACAAAATAACAATGAAACAAAACTTTTACAAAAACCAAACAAGAGAAAAGTTTTCTCTATCTCTTTCTCTTATATATATAAATCTAGACAAATGCTGCTTTGATCGATAATTTTCTTTAATAAAAATGAACACATGTAAATCAAATATATACAAAGTGAATAAATGGAAACATTGCTCAAATGATATTTTCACCGAAAAATTATCACAGACATCCTCTTATTTAGGAGTGTAATAAAATAGTTACATTTAACACAAAAATAAAAAAGAACATATACTGCCACTGAGACGAATCCGATTCACAACTCCGGGGATGGGAGCTCCGAGATTGGCGATTTGTTACACATGAAAAAAAAAAGTGAAGCAGTTTTTTATTTCTTCTAGAGTACTTTGCTTTTTGAATTAAATTAACATGAACAATCTTTCCAGAATGAGTGCCACTAAAAATGTTTCCTCAAACAGAGACAGTCTTTTTCCACGGTTTTTCGACGGGCAGTTCAATGTCAATGGATAGATTTCCTTCTGTTGCAGAGACCCCAACCTCTTATTGTAACAGATTTCGAGAGTGACCATGAAAATTCTCAGTGGTTTTGGGAAACACTAAATGCAATGCTACCGTGCCAAGCACCGAAGTCATATCAAACTGTAGTTATAGTTACGAGGTGGTTATATGCAACCTAATTTACTTAAATGCAATGTTCTGTGGTCATTTATGAATGGGAAATATTGTCGTTTGAATCAAGTATATGGAGGCATAAAACTTTAAAACCTCATTTTGAGCCGGGCTACCTTCGGGCATGGCACGGCAGGATGAGCAGCAAAATTACTTATTTAATTCCAAAACTCGCAGTTAAGAATATCATATCATCGATGAATAAACTAGTTTAGAGGCATGTTTTGACCCATCGTGACTGTGAAAATCTGAACTTCCCACGAAACGGGTCATCGCGACGTCTCGCGGAAATCCGTGGCCCTCGGAGCCTCTGCGGTCGAAATCCCTCACTTCTTCTCCACCGTGCTGCTCAGGTTCTCCACTTCTCTGAGCAGTCGTATGAGGCTGTCCAGCCCCAGCAGGTAGCCCGTGTCAGGGCCGCTGTGCACGGTGGTGTCCCCGTCGTAGCCCTCGTAGGTGGTGTGGGCAAAGTCTATCATCCGCACGTCCACGTCAGGCCCGTGGGGATGCTTGCAGCGCCTGCTCTCGATGGACCTCTTGTGCGAGGAGAGCCACGAGAGGGATGCCGATGCTGAGCAGGAGTCGTTGCTGCTTTCCAGGGAAGACTCGTCGTCCACCAGCATCCCGCCGAACTCTTCCGCGTCGCCGAAGAAGCTCTCCTCCTCCTCGTCGTCGTCTTCCTCGTCCTTCCTGTCGCAACCCTCGTAGAGGAGCAGCAGGGAGCTGGAGTAGAAGCGGAAGGTGGTCTGCTTCTCGATGGCCTTCCGCAGCTCGATCAGGCAGCCGATGATCTTGCGGATGATCGTCACCCTCAGGTGCAGGCCGTTGTGGAAGAACTGGAAGAGGGCGCTCCGGACGCCGCTCTCGTCCAGCCCGCGGCCGTAGTATTTGTCTTTGCAGATGTAGCCGTCGAAGCTGGCTTGATATACCTAGGGGGAAGCAAATTGAATTCAAAGATCTGAAGTTAACACTTGAATTTGTTTCCGACGGGTTAACAGTTTCCGCAATCAAGAGTTACGGCTAGGTGTTCAGTCTGTTTCTAAAAATTGGAATGTTCCACAAATTTTAGTTTGCCTTTTCATATTTTTTATTCGTTTGAAGTATCACAATAAATATTATTTTATGTTTTAACTAGTGGTACCCGAACGGCTTTGCTCGTAATAGAAAAATTAAAAGGTCTTTTGGTTCGCCTGTATATTTACAAATAATGTATGGTGAATTTTCTCACTAATTGGCTTGTACCCATGTTATGGTTCCACGTTAGGATAATTTCGTATCTCGCCAATCGGCTAAAACCAACTAATACTTATTGTCTGCAGCACTGACAGCTTAAAATTAATTTACATTTTTATTTTGGCTGTAATTTTTTTTAGTCAAACCCCCTGGTTTAGTTTATTATTGTTTGTTGTTAAAATTTATTAGTTTATCCTATTCTAAGAAAGATTAACATATGCAAAAAGGATAACAAACATCTTCATTACAAGTTAAATAAAATGAATTTTTTTCTTGACGGACCTAGCTTACTTTTTTGAAAAAACATTTTAAAGCAACTTTTGAGGGAATTAACATAACTTGGACCGCTCCAAATTGGCAACAAATTTTCCATCCAGCATTCAATAAGTATGTTTTAGTGTGATGAAACTTCTCGGTTTCATTTGTTGGCAAATTTCTTTCAACTAAAGTGCGAGAAGTAATTAATTATAAATGGAAAATTAAAAACTATTTAAAGGGATAGGAGATAAATCAACTACAATCAGGTGAGAACAATGAACAGTTGAAAAAAAAAAAAAACATTATTAAAACATATACTAGAAGCCTCTCTGTGACTGCAGCTTAGAATCAAAAACTCCTAACTATTTGCCATCCAAAAGACTCTCTTTGTAACTCCAAAACACTTGTATGTTGTACAGAGTGGGCTAAAAGTATGGAGTGTATTTCACACTTGAATAATAAAAAAAGAATAACATACAGGGGTGATTGTGACTCCATGAAAAAATACCTGAACTTTTTTTTCTAAGAAGAAGTATTTTGATGAGCATATATATTCACATTACGTACATGTACACATTATATTAAGTTTTTTTGTAACTTATATACATAATTATTCGATGGGGCTAACACTCGAAGTTTTAATTGGACTTAATACGTCCATATGCATGAAGGGAATTAAATTCTTTAAATTTTTCTCATTTCTTAAAATTTTTTAAAGAATTTTATTTTTCTCCATTTGTATCTGAATTCTTAACCATTAATTACATTCATTTACTAAAAGTGCATAAAGATTTCAGAATTAAATAAAGTTTGGGGCAAAAGGAGCAGCGTGTATTATGATCACTGTGCAAGTGACATCACACAATTCAGTCTGAGTGGACTTCAGCGAGTCTTCTAAGTTCGAGAGTCTCTTATGCTAATTTTTAGCCCTTAGTTTATTACATTAACAAATTCTGCAATTCTAATAATAAATTTTGCATTTGATAAGTGACAAAATGTTTTATTTTGTGAATTTTCAAAATTACACTTCTTTTACTTATGCAAAAAAGCTAAATGAATTTAAATCCAAATTGCAAATCCAACTTAAGGAAATAAAATGACTAAAATTTTAAATGAACAATGAAAATATTAAACAACTAGCAAAAATACCCGGCGTTGCCTGGGTCAGTAATAATTATTAGAAAAAATCGTTACTTGCTTTTGTTTTCTGTTTTAAGTGAAAGAATTTAAAACACATCTTTTTGACGTGATTAAAAATCGAGTTTCTTCCTTACCCATAAAACTAAAATAGCAATAAGTATAAAGAACAAAGTAGTATTGATTTAGAACCGAAAGCACTATATTTAAGCATATGCAAATTTAAAAAAACATGAAATTAATCTTCTCATGTTTAAAAAGATTAATCTGTTGATACTTTTTTTTTTAACACGGAGTCTAAAACCTTCTCTGTATGGCTAATGAAGTACGAAGTGATTAAAAAAAAAGTAGCTGCGCTCGTAATCCCCTTACACTTGCTTTAGTTATTTCGGGAGATTTCAATCATTGTGGCTCTTGGTGCGATTTTACCGAATTTGCGAAAGTCGTTTCGGGGTACCTTCGATGATGCACCCCCATTCTTTCCTTACTTTGTAAAACGATATGATATTAATTTTCGTTACAGAGATATCGTCGCCAGATGCTGAGATATTTTTGGTCACCATAAAATGGCGCTAAACAGTTTCATCCGAAATGTTACCAAAATAAGTAATAAAATTTGGTGATTGTTTGAAATTGTGCAAAAAGGAAAATTAATGGAAGTTTTTGTGCTGTTTATGGATTTGCCTAATTTAGTTGCTGGATTATTTAACACAGTAAAAAAAGTCTTTTGAAAATTCTTTGATTGGCGATATTTTGTTTACATGGTGAAAGCTGAGAAACATTATGACGTAGTCTTCGGCTTCAAAAACAGCAACGTTGAAAAAACTGCCAAATGCATCAGCTACGGAAATCTTTCTGCAAAAATGTTGGCGATCTGCTGGTTGTTTGGATAATGAGTAAGTGTTCAATCAGCATAAATAATAATAAAAACCATTAATTACATTAAAGTTCCGTTTAAATGGAAAATCATCAGCCAAATCATGTATTATTTGCCAATCTTGTGCAAAAATCTTACTTCAAGATTTGACTTGAGAAAAGCCTTGAACAATCACGAAAAGCAAAGAAAGTCAACAATACAACAATTGTCGCTATCGACAGGGAGTTGAGATGATACACTAAATACTGTATTGAGTTGAGGAAAGCCTTCGAACATGGATCTAAAAAGCTCATAACTCGTTTTTTATTCTACTTAGAAATTTCGAACAGGTGCCATCTTCAGCAGAAAAATCAGAGCTTTCGATGGAGATATAATGTAAATATGTGCAAGTATTTTTTCATCCCAATATTAGAGAATTTATACAAAAATTGTGTTTTATTGCCCCCCTAAGGGGGTTTTGCCCCCCCATAACGGGACGAAAACTACCCTATGTGTTATTCTGATGCATAAGCTATATTATTGTAAAGTTTCATCAAAATCCGTTCAGTAGTTTTTGCGTGAAAGAGTAACAAACATCCATACATCCATCCATACATCCATACATCCATCCATACAGACAAACTTTCGCATATATAATATTAGTAAGATAACACTGGTTAAACTAAGTACTATGTTAAGATAAATAAATACCTTTGTGCTGAATAGTAAAGTCAAAACAAACAACGTAAGTAGAAGCACAAATTTGTAAATTACAGCAGACACGTGTTTCGGCGTTACAGGGAACGCCTTTTTCAATGCAAAAAATAATGAGCATATGGATGAAAAGACATCCGACAAAAGCTAAGCTAAGGCTTTTGTCGGATGTCTTTTCATCCATATGCTCATTATTTTTTGCATTGAAAAAGGCGTTCCCTGTAACGCCGAAACACGTGTCTGCTGTAATTTACAAATTTGTGCTTCTACTTACGTTGTTTGTTTTGACTTTAAGTACTATGTGTTTATTTGCTTGTTATCCAATTTTGAAATGAAAATAAATTATTCGTTTTGAGATAGAAAGATCAAAATTTTGAAAGATTACTTTACAATATACAAAAAGAGAACTGGAAACAAATTGCTAACACTACTTTTTTTACACCTTTCATCCTTCTATTTTTTAAAAAAAGCACTAAGTTTTGTTTGTTTATTTCTCGCTTTGAAGAAATCTGAAGGAGAACGCTTTTGCCCTGTTGCAGAAGTGGAATTATTTGATGCACTTGCTACACAAGAAAGCTCAGAACTCTGTGAAGCCGACACAATAATTGAGGAAGAGGCATCTGAAGTAGATATATTTTTTTAGTGGTTTCCAAAATACTAAATGTAGTAATAGCAGAAGAGGAAGTTGAAGCAGATATGATGGTGTTCTTGTTGATCAGAGAATCTTTTAAAATAGACCAACTATTTACAAAGTTGTCTCGCAACTTTTTGTTCAGAAACTCCTTTGTAGGGTTTTTAGAGCCAAAAGCTGCACAAGAAGTTTTTTCAATAGAAAGTAAATAGTATTTAATAGTTTGGATGGAATCTAAACTATCACAGTTCAGGGATGTGCGGGATTCGGTGATTATATCGTTAATGAAATTGAAAGTGCCCTCAATAGTCGGTCCATGAAAACATGTTAATACTGCCTTAACTAATTTAGACAGAACCGGATATTTTTTATCCCGAATTCTTCCATATTAAATACAGTGGTCCAGAATATAAGGATTTCCCTGTCTTCAGAAGACCCTGTTGACAAATTAGCATCCACTTGGTAATTTCTGATCTCTTGATTTAATTCATCAAGTTAATTGCCATTGACAACATTTGGCAAATAGTCAGCCAGTTTCAACAGTGCCTGAAATGTTGTTGTTTCTCCCCGCAAAGCTGGATTCAAGCCTGTAAATTTAACAAATAAAGAGTTTTTTAACGGCAGTTTTTTAATCATGTACTCTGTACACTTAATATAGCTTTGTTTGAAAACAGATATAGCTTCTTTCAATAAGGGATTCATTTTTCCCAGACCACGAAGAATTCGAGAAGCATCACCACCAACAAAAATTAGGTTATCAGGCAAATGACACTCTATATCATTAACACTAATTTTCAATATTTTTTCATATGTTGCCAATTTGGCTACCACTTCATGCTTCATAAAATAAACTAAAAATTGTTTTATTAGTTCAAACAATTGAATATGAAGCAAATGAAGCAAACTCTCCCTGCTCTGAAACAATTTAACATATTTGTTCAAATGAGGGAGAGCTGTATTATAAAATCCAATGTAGAGCAGCGTTTTTTTTTTTTGGTGCACAAAGAGCTTCTTTACGATCCTCTCTTTTCTTTTCTTTCCTTCAGTTGTCAAAGGTTTCTTTTTTAATAAACGACTTATCTTTTTGACTTCGGAGACTTCATCTTCAGACAGTTCCCTTTTTTTGAAAATGTCATCAATAATTTCTTTGTAGATGCTTTGTTCAGCCATCCACGGAAAATAGAAAACTACTAAGGCATCCCATAAGTAGATAACCCTTTCCAGAACAGCCAAGATATAGAGCCATCTATGATTTGGTCTGGAAAGGGGCTTTAGGGATTTCACTTTTAGTAACTTGCATACTTCAAAAAAAATTTTTTCGTTTATCGTGACTTTTGAGATCAATATGTATATCATCACATAAACTTTCTAAGTACCTTTTAAAGGGCTTGGAAAACTGCAAAGCACAGTTGTTCCCATCAATATCTAAAAGATCGGTAGCTTTGCTCTTCAATCTTTTTTCAACTCCACTTTTTTTACCACGCATGGTATTGCATGAATCCATCAACACACTAATTAAATTACTCCATGGAACTTCATTTTTTTCAATTAGCGAAACTATTTTCAAATAAATAGACAATGCAGTTGATGAAGAGAGTTGAATGGATGATAGATGTCTCACAATTATTTTATTTTCTTTTTCACAATAGTATTGTGCTAAAACAGCCAATATGCTATCCGAGCCTCTTGTAGTGCTTTCATCCAAATTCAAAGAAAATTTTGAATTCCTTAAAATTTCCCACTGTTCATCTTTGATTGTTTTGGCAAGTCCATGCTTCAGTTTGTATGAAACAGTGGTTCGACTTAACTTAAGGGAGTTCAATGCTTGCAAGTCTTTTGATAATGTTTTGGCTAGTTCCACAATTTCTGGAGCTACAGCAAATGAAAGAGAATGTTCAGCAATAAATGAGCACACTAAAGCTTCAGATCGACATTTTCTAGTAAGAAAATCAACAGTTCTGTTGTCTTCTTTCATCTCATAATCACCATCTGGATAAAATCCACGTAATACACCAGCATTTTTTAATGATTCCCGGTTTCTTTTATGAGTATTTGTAGAAGAATGTTGCAATAATGCCTTTACGCCGTCATTAGCATATGTAAAGGGCTTGTTGCAAGAAACACAAAAGCAAAATCCAGCCCTATCAATTTTTTTACACCATATTTCCATTTTTTCATTGTAGGAATCTACTCTGTTTAACCATTCCCCAATTAAACTTGTTCTTCTTTCCTGAATCGATGAAGCCAATATCTTCAGATTTATCCAGATTAGCAAGTTCAAATGAATAAATTTATCAAACAAAAAGAGTAGCGAAATGAAAAGTAGGAGTTAACTAGTAAAATTTAATTAAACAAACTAATTTATATTTACGAGGAGCCTATTAATAACGATAAAGTATAATTAGAATTAGTTCAATAACAACAGAACGCACGCATACAAAGATCATAGACCAGAATATAAAATAAAGAAAATATTTGCATACGATAAATTCCTCCAACTGCCATAAAGAACTAAGACAGGAGTCAAAGCTCTTATCACCAGTGGCGGATCACCGCATAGGCGCATGAGGCGTGTGCTGGGGCCTCCAGCAAAGCAGGGGCCTCGGAGCCGCGAAGTGTCACATCTTCAAAACCAAAATTTTTTGTTTTGAGGATTTGCCATAGAGAGTCATAATTTTGAGTGGAAAATGCTCAAAACTCATGGAAAGTGACAGATAGTCATGGATTTTAGGAGCGGGCTGATTGCTCCTAATATGGCCCCTGTGTCTAAAAAGTGGCCCCAGATTTCAGGTGCTTTTGTTTGGATTTTTCCAGGAGAAAAAATTGGGATATTAGAAAAAAAGTATGTTTTTTTTTTTTTTTGGTATGTACGAGGTTCAAAGTTTCAAAATATATTTGTTTCTTTCCTCCGGAATGCTTCAGCAAAACAAGCAGTATATTTCGTGCTCTATAATCAAGCGAGAAGAGTTGTCTTTAACTTGTTGTACGTAGCTGCTGCTACCAGGGCCCGACTAACTAAAAGTGAGGCCGTTGGCCCACGTTAATTTGGAGGCCCCCTGAATACTCTACAGTGGCTGAGTTACAGGTATACGGCCTGTCGGAATGCTCTTTTGGGGGCCTCTTTGTCAATCATTTATCTATGTGTAAATCATTTATCATGTACATTTAATAACTCCCTTTGAGGCCCCTCATATCTATATATATAAAAATGGACTTTGGTAAATTTGTTCCCTAAGATCTCAGAAACTACCCGGCAGATTTGACTGATACTTTCACCGTTTGTTCTTTTTGGTACCGGGGAGGTTTGTAGACCAGTTCGATAAAAATCTGATTGATAGTTCCTTTTTTATTCTAATTTGTTCAAATTTTTGCATAAATGCCCCAATATGACGGTTAAAAAATACGTACACATATTAAAATTATGTGTCCATCGAAAGCGCTTATTTTTCTGCTGAAGATGGCATCTGTTAGAAAGTTTTAAGTTGTATGAAAAACGAGTTATGGGCTTTTTTTGTTCCATGTTCGAAGGCTTCCCTCAACCCAATTCATTATTTGGTGTATCATCTCAACTCCCAGTTCATAGTTAGAATTGTTGAATGTTTTTGTGTTTCGTCTGACTGTTTGAGGCTTTTCTCAAGTCAAATCTTAAATTAACGTTTTTTCCCCAAGATTGGCTGATAATAACTATAGATTTGGTTGATTATTTTCCATTTAAGCGGAACTTTAGTGTAATTAATGAGTTTTTTTAATTATTTGTGCTGATCGGATTTTTTAATCATTATCCAATCTAACAGCAGAAACTTCGCCAAAATTTATGCAGGTTGATTTCAGTAGCGGATGCATTTGGCAGTTTTTTCAACTGTCACGGTTTTTGAAGTAAAAGACTATGTAATAATGTTCGTCGGCTATCACCATGTAAACAAAATATCAAATACAAATACAAATACAAATGTGACGACCAGCAACAGGCTCTGGGCCCAGCTAGGCTGGTCCTAGTCAATTAATTAGTCCCCAATGAAGATCAATGGCCCTCTTAAAGCTATCCACTCCCTTGCTCATTACCGCCTCTTCCGGTAAGCTATTCCAAGTGCCCACGACCCTGCTAAAGTAGTAGTTTTTCCTGATTTCCAAGTTAGCCTGAGATTTAAATAGCTTAAAACAATGACCCCTTGTCCTGCTTTCCCCACAAAAATTTAATCCATTTACATCTTTCATTTTGATAAATTTAAATAACTGAATCATGTCCCCTCTGACTCTCCTTTGCTCCAGGCTATACATGTTAAGCCTATTAAGTCTGGTATCATACTCTAAATCTGAGAGTTCCCTTACTAATTTAGTTATCCTTCTTTGAACCCTTTCCAATACAAAAATATCTTTCTTCAGATAAGGCGACCAAAACTGAACAGCATACTCCAAATGAGGTCTTACTAAACTCCTATATAAAGGCAGAAGAACTTTCTCAGATTTGTTTGAAATAGATCTATTGATAAACCCAAGCATTTTGTTGGCTTTGTTACTAGCAATACTGCACTGTTGACTAAACTTGAAGTCCTGATTTATAAAGATACCCAGATCCATAACATTTAATAATTTAATAATTTATCGTCAATCAAAGAATCTTTAAAAACTTTTTTTACTGTAAAATAATCCAACAACTAAATTAGGCAAATCCATAAACAGCACAAAAACTTCCATAATGTGACTTTGTGCACAAATTCAAACCATCGCCAAATTTTACTACTTATTTTGGAAACATTACGGATGAAATTGTTTAGCGCCATTTTATGGTGACCAAAAGTATCTTAGCATATGGCGACAATATCTCTTTAACAAAAATTAGTAACATACTGTTTTTCAAATTAAGGAGGGGGAGCATTATCCAAGGTATCCCAAAACGATTCCCGCAAATTCGGTAATATTTTAAATCGCACCAAGAACCCACAATAATTGAAATTCTCCAAAATAACTAAAGCAAGTTTAAGGGGATCACGGGCGCGCGGCTACATTTTTTTAAACAGTTCGTTCTTCAATATACATACAGAGAAGGTAAGACTCAATTTAAAAAAAAAAAGAAAAAAATAAGTATTAACTGATAAATCTTTTTAAACATGTGAAGTTTAATTTCATATTTCGGAAATTCTTCAAATTTGTATACGCTTAAATTTCGTGTTTTCGTTTCTAAATAAATACTATTTTGCTCTTTTTACTTACTGCTACTTTAGTTTTATGAGTAAGGAAGAAGCTAGATTTTAAGTCACGTTAAAAAGGTGTGTTTTAAGTTCTTTCACTTAAAACAGAAAACAAATGCAAGTAACGATTGTTTCTGATAATTATTGCTAACCCAGGCAACGCCGGGTATTTTTGCTAGTTTATGATAAAGTACATTCGTTACTGGCAGAATGAATAAAAAGTCCCTTTTAAGGAAGTTTTTTTACAACACAAGCCAAAACTTTATTATTATTTCAAAAATACTTGTATTTTTCATATAGTTGTAAAACTATGCAGAGTTCTTTAAGAAATTAGGGGCCACTTTGGAAGGTGGCCCAGGGCCCCAGGCCCAGGCCTTGTAGGTCTGTGCAGTAATCAGGCCCTGGCTGCTGCTGATGTCAAAAGCAGGGTCAGAGAAATGGGCGGACAAGGTGGATCGCACGGAGCGTCAAATCAGGGAGAGGGCCAAAAGAAAGTCGGATTCTAAGTTTCCTAAATTATGTATTACTTTTTTTTCGTTCCCTTAATATTTTATGTTTGGAAAATATTCAGAAAAATTTAGTTTTTTTTACTTTTCAAATTATATATTCTAATTTGAACTTCTTTGAAGAATTCAGTTCTCAGTTGTCTGGATAAAAGAAAAGTTTCTGTAAATCCAGAGAGAAAAGTCAGTGGGGCAACACAAATGAATCTTTGACCTTCAGCGAATTCAGCTTCTTCTGGGACACTTGCAACTTAGGCCCTGCACTTGCACAGTTTTATTATTGCGGGAGGGAGATCCGAGAACTGCCACTTCTTTGTTCAAACAAGTCCCCAGGAAAGTGGGGTGTTAAGATAAGACGTAACAAAGGGCTCAAGGCTGTAAACTAATGGGGAAGCAGAAGCATTACTTAGTATTGCTTAAGTTTCACGTCAGTATTCTAATATATAACAAAACCCCGGGGTTTTGACCTTGAGAAAATGACCGCGACAGGCGTTTTCCTCTCTTTATACTTGTACATTTCAATTCAGTTCAGAGTTATCTTGTTGTCTTGTCACAATGTTTAGCCTCTTTCTAGTTTAATAGGAAAAGCAGCATTTTCCGTTATAAAAGAACACTGGAATTTAGGTGAGCAATCAAACTTTCTTCTCTTTTTTCTTTTGTAGTGCTTTAGTTAGCAGTTTAGTTATAAGTTATAACTTATAAGTTTAAAAACAGAATCGTTTTGAAAGAGTCGAAGCATATTTTTTTTTTTTTTGATGCACTGCTCCTACGCATCATTTTTCACGATGATGGAATTTTTCCTGCTATCGATGTAAACTATTCACCCTGTGTAAGCAGGGAAACCCGTTTTTTTTTCTTAGTGAGTTAGTTATCCATAAAAAAAAGTGAAGTAAATTTTTATTATTTGCTTTCAACTGTAGCATAGGGTGTTTGTATATCATATTAACCAAGATACAGTGTTCCTTGAATAGAAGACATGAATTTACGTAACAGAAGTTGCTTATATTCGTAAAAGTTTTTTCCCCGTTTTTGAGCTGACGTAATGGTGTTGCTTGGTCAAACTGATACTGAGTTAAACTTAGATTCACAAATTGTAAGTGATTTTTCATTTTCCAGAAATGCTTAGAAATGAGCAAAAAAAAAAAAGTCAAATGAAGGAAATTACTCTGGAAATATTTAAAGAGCGTATTTCTGAGAAGAGAGCCGGTTCATTCCATGTGAAGTGTGATCCAAAATTTGAGAAATTTTTTCCCTCACATTTTTGTATTTCTTTGAAATTTGGCTCATCGATTGTATTCTTCGAGGTAATCAAAAGTTAAAATTTTTAGATTTGTATGTCTTTTATTATTATTATTTTCTTTCATTTATGAGATTTTGACTTTTAGAAAAACCCTCTTTTTTTCATGAATGCTTGAACATATAATGGACGATAACTCAGCATAAAATATAGATAAAAAAGATTTGGTAAAAAGCATTTTAAAGTACATGAGTTGCTGTTTAATATGATACGTAACGATTAATTTTATGAAAAATTTCATTTTTGAAAAGTGAAATTTAAATTTCTCAGAAAGCATAATGATTTTTTTTTTTTTGAATCTCAAATTTTTCAATATTTGTGTGTTTTATCTTCGTTTGTGCAAAATTTCAAGTTGGATCTCAATGGGATCATATTTTTTATGAATTTTTGAATAAAATTTGACTTAGGAAATAATGATATTTTTCAGATTCTATTTAGTTAAATATGAGGTTCTCTTTCTGGTGATGGTCTAGTGAGTAGTAATTAAACATGACTATGCATGAAATGGGCTGGCATGAACCTGTAGATAAGTACGAACTCCTCCTCGCCGCACCACCGCTTTTAATCTGTTTTTAAAAACTGTTTTCAAAATTTAAAAATAAAATAAAATAAAACAAAAGGAATAGTAAACTTATTAAAAGTTGCTAAATGTTCTTCTTTAAAACAAGACGAAGTCACTAACATATTTATTTTCGCGAAAATTACCACTCGCTAAAATGAATGCTTTTACAGTGTTACAAATTTATACTTGAAACTATTATTCTTGAAGTCCCCAACACATTTTTACCCTATGACATCAGCAAAGAAAGTCTTAAAATGCATTTTGAAAACTACATGTTTCAAAATTTTTACCCTCCCCCCTTTCCTTACCTTTCCTATAAAATCAAAGGTTTTTTTCTTTCCTTTTTTTTGTCCAAGTGCCTCCCCCCCCCACTAAAATTTTTTTCTAGTTGCGCCTCTAAATTACACTTGCATTGAAAAACAGCGCAAAAAAGCTGGGATTTCGCTAGATGCCAGTGACTGGAGCTTTGATCTCACCCTTTGCACTAGCTTAATTACGTAAAAATATAGAGAGGCAAAATTTTTCACCAATGTTTTTTTTTTTGGTCAGAAATGTCGTTTTTTTTTTCTTTTAAATAAGAAGTAACTACCTCCTTCCCCTCAAATCTTGTTGATTCAAAGAACAAAAAAAAATTTTGATTTTCTGCATTGTTTATATTAGTTAACTATATCATTTTTGTTTTGTCAAGGGCCTCCGGATCAGGTTGCGCCTGGGGCCTCACTATCCCGTAATCTGCCACTGCTTATCACTTTTCTCTTCCTACCTCCCCCCCCCCACAAAAAAAAAAAAAAAAAAAAACTGGCCACCGATTTGATTTTACCCATTCTCAGTTTGACCTTGAAGCAGGTGTGAATGCATCATCTGAAAAATAGTTTCCTTGGTAGAAAAAAAAAATCGTTTGCGGCAACCCTTCCCAAAGGGGAAAAATATTCTTTCAAGTAACCCTCTTTCCTCTTCTTATCTAGCCTTTATTCTAACCCCCACCCCAGCTGTTCTTCCATAATTACCATAGAGTTTGCAAAACATGATGGTGCTTTATACCAAACAAAACGTCTTCAATTTGGACTTTCGGCGTGCGTTTCATTAAACATCGCCATAAATTTACAAAAGTCGGTTTTCTGAAAATATAAGAGTTTCGGTATTTTCGAAGATGAAGATACCGGAATTCAAGATGAAAATACCGGAAATCCGGTAAAATACCGGAACACAATCACCCTTGAACATATTAAACGCCTAATGCATCATTGAATTATTTATGACTTTTTTTTTTGGGGGGGGGGGGGTTGCTTTCTTGCTCTTGGGGGGGGGGGGTTAATGACTTCAAACCATTGTTTTAATTTCAAGCAGGTTTTTTGCTGCATATTTTGTTCATGGCACATGTGAGTGCTACCTCATCGTAAGAGAGGGGAGGGAGTGGGGCGGCAAAAATTCATTACATATACTGTTTCGACCAAATGTATTGAGTGTTAACGAATTAATACTAAGAGTTATTTTAATACATCCTTAGCCATTTCAATAAAACTGCACTGCTGCAACCCCTCGTTGCCAAAAGAAAGAAATACAATTGCAAATTGTGTCACTTTGCTTATCTCAGTTCAATGATAAAAATTTCTCTTTTTTAGCCCATGATCATTTTAGAGAAAAATTGTAAACTTTAAAACTTAAAGGTGAAACAAAAAATCTACTGGAAGTTGAAAACAATAGTTTGAAATAATTAAAACTCAAATGGTAAAAAAAAAGGCAGACAACTTGTAAATGTTAGAAATACACTGCTGAATCTAATACTTTTCACACCTTTATCTGTCAGCTAAGAAACAATAAATAATAATGTTTAAAACAATGCAGATCCGACAATCGAAGAAATATGGTAGATAAAATTGACAAGCAATCCTACTCAAACCTGTTTTTGTGTGGTAAATAGGGACTGCATAAAAAAAAAGGCTCAAAACTTAACAAGTAGCTATATAAAAAAAGTTTTTGCAACACAATTAAAAATATATATATATGCAGTGAATAGGGATTGCATAAATATTCAACCCAAAAACCTTACGAAACAACTAGGCACTGCTTTTTAAAAATGAAATCAAGACATCACAGCTACTTGGAACCTTGCCGAGCGTTTTGCAATCTGATTTAGAAAATACACATGCAATTATTTTTAAATGTTTTATTCACATCTGCACTAATTTTACACATACAAAACGTTTCAAAATGTCTAACTATTATTCTTGTCAATAAGCAAACTATAAGCAAGGGCTAACAATAAGCAAAACTTTCTTGTGATAAACTGGTTCACAACCGCTTTTGTCAATTGAATATGTTACCTTGTATTTATTTTACAGATAACTTTGTTATTTATGTTTCCAATTTGATTGAAATTTTCAAATACTCAATGTTTCTCAGGCCATTTTAGGAGGACACTGAACTTGTTTTTGCCTTTCTAAATTCTTCCTTGCCCCTAGTAAGTTTTGACAAAACTTCATCACAAAGCCAAGTTTTTTTTTTTTTGGGGGGGGGGGGGGGTCTTGAAATGTGTTTCCTTTATTTTTCTTATAATTTAATTTGAACATAAATCTGAATTTTCTTTGCTTTTCACATAATATTCTAAACCAAGCATAGGTGTCTTTTTGATTGAATTAAAGTGATCTTTCATCTTGAAAGCACCCTGCCTCTTTTTGGTTTGGGAAAAATACTAATATACCAAAAAAAGAAAAAAAAAGCAAATTAAAAAAAAAATGTACAAAAACAAGTTTGAGTATCTGATACTTCCCTCCTTTTGTATTTAATCAGTTCTTTTAAGGGTCATTGTACAAAAAACGTAGGTTTTTGAAGTTGGAATTCATGAAAAAAAATATCTTCCATTTTTTTAAAAGTTACTTTATATTGTTAATTTTAGGCACCTGTTTACTCTCATAGTTAGTCACATTCTTTATTGGTTATTTTGTAACTTTCTTTTGTAGTTAAAATTTTGTATATGAATGGAGGGTAACGGATAGTAAATATATATTTTAAATGTTATTTTTAAACTTTTCATTTAAATAAACATTGCATCTTGTATGAGGAACATGATTTGAACTGATTAAATGTATACATCTTTCTTAAAATGGATTTTTAAAGAAAGTTGTATGCTCCATTTCTGATTGTATATCCTCTATTACATTTATACTGTAATGGAGGATACAGAAACGGAGGATACAAATACTTATGTTTTGCTATGATCATTGTGTTGATTTAGGGTTAACGCAACATTTATTTAGAATTTACTTAAAAAAGTGATTCAATTATAACTATAAATTTTTTTTTGTACACAAACAATTCTTGAGTTAAAAAACTCAAGAACAGAGGATACACAAAGTTAAGGACTTATTTGACTTCAAAGAGAATAATGCTGAAATTCTTTCACACTAAGTTCTTTAGCTTCACTATGAAGACCCAGAGTTGAAAAGGGCTAACTTGTGATTCTAAACCTCTGTAATGAGCAGCCAGTACTGCCGTCTATAGGAAATTCTATTATTTAATTACATCCTGAACGGAGGATACAAGAAATACTGTGAGTGATTCAAAAGATTATGAATGCTATATATTTTTTTATTTTAAAAACATAATTCTTTTAACCTATTAAAAAACATCAAATGATTTAAATTTCACTATTAAGTCTGTTATATTTTTTTGTATTGAGTAAATAAATGAAAAAGTACATAGGAAGAAATGTGTTGGGACATATAATGGAGGCATACAAGTATCACTCCGTTCAGGGAAAAAAACATTTAAAAATTTTTGTAACATCATTAATTTGTATTTATCATTTTCAAAATTTGTTATACTTTTCTAAATCTCATAAAAAAAAGTGCTTAAAAATAAATATTTTTGAAACTAACCACCCTAGACATAAAAAAGTGCGTTTTTTGTAGAATGACCCTTAAAGGATTTAAAGGAAATCATGAAAAATGAAAAAAAAGAGAGCCACTGAATGACTTCTTCTTGCGGTCAAGACTCACCTGCATGCCACACAGTCTCACTCCCAGTCGAGCAGAGGTGCTGGCTGCACATTTTGCCATCTGGCGAGTACGCTTATCTGGTGAAGCATCATCCCCATGCATGCGGGTGCCCATTTTCAGATCTAAGATGCATGGCTGGTGAAAGTTAGACGTAACATTTTCTAGCAACAAAAAATCTGAAGCTTTTGTCAAGGAAAATAAGGTTTAGAAAGCACAGGTTGGGCATCTAAAACTGGTAAAAATCTATCTGGGTTAAAAATCAAGATGTACTTGGAGCGAAATATTCCTACAAGATGATTCAATGACACAAAAGAACTATTTTCATTTAGTTGAAAACAAATCAATTGAAATATCAAAACATTTAAAATAGTCAACGAAGTGCAATCTCAAAGTAAAAAAATAAGTTAAAATCGAAGTTAAAAAAATGTCGAAATACGTTTCAAATTAATCTCAAAACATATGTGGATGCCTTAGTTGTCAAATCAATTAACTCTACTTTAAAAAAAATCTTAATTCCTGCTTTAAAAATGCTTGATCAATGCCTAGCATGCGAATTTATATTTAAGTTCTGGTTCAGTACATTTCTGACCATGTGATGGCAGAAAATGTAACACAAGGTCCTATTTACTCCTATGTATAACACAATCTTCTTCATTAATTTTCTATACTTTTTGTTTTATGGAGTTAATCGATTTGGCAAGTGAAGCATCCATATCAAACTTTAAAAAAAAATTAGCATTTGGCAAAAATTTATTTTATTCTCAAAACACAAAATTATTTTTCTAGTTTTTTAAATTTTATATTTTTTAAAATGAGCATGTAGAAACCGTTTTTTGTTTTCCCCTCTCAATTAAACACCAAAAAAGTGGTATTTTTGATGTTTTATAAGTCAAAGGAGCTCCTAGCTTAACAAGATAAATGAAAGTCTAATGAATACAACAAAATCTGAGAAAATTTTAATCAAGAACAGCATTTATTTAAGACTCCAACACTATAATTAGTGCTATTCGACTATTAAAAATCAGCATTTAAGTTGATTTACTGCACTAAAATTAGTTAATTAGAATTTTACTTTGCATGTTCTTCCCATACCAGAAATGAGAACCTAATAATTAAAAAGTCTAGGAATTAAAATAGTACCTAACAAGAATATCTATTAAATTCAAATGAAGTAACTTTAAAGTATGCTAAACTTTTTCTTAAATGTCATTTAAAATCTTTTATTAACAATGTAAACATGTTAATATCTCATTTATATCAAGCATTGATTGCATTACATGTACTGGAAATAATGGAATACTGACTGACCAGGCAGCAGTATTGATTGTGTCTCGTAGTATACAATTAGAAGGAGTTTGAAAACCATACTGTCTGACCAATGATGAGATGGAAAGGCTAACATCTGGTTTAAGGCGGAAATTGCATCTGTTTCCAGGGATGCCAGCTTTTGCAGGCATGTGTTAGCCTTTAAACTAAGCAGAGTACCATTGAAATAAGTGGCACATGCGCATCAAATTTCCATCCAGATCCTCCTATCCTTAAAATCTTCAAAGTTAGTCTAAAGTTATGTTCTTGAAACTTCAATTTTGAAGAGGGAGAAGGAATTGATTTCAATCTATTAAAAAAATTATTGATCAAAAACAGTCTTTAACATATAACAGTCTTTAAAAATAAACATGGCCTATAATCGCGTTTTTAAGGCTAAAATCGCTTTTTTAAAACTAAAAGTTTCAAAATTTTGACCGGACACCTTTTGCCCTTTTTCCTATCTGATCAAGAAAAAAATTTTTTGTTTTTGTTTTTTAATGTGCTGTTCCCTTAAAACTTTTTTCTGGTTACATCACTTGCACGCAGAGGCAAACTTCAAGCAAATTTGGTGAGAACTAGACAGAGGAGAAGTGCCTTTTGTTTGATTCTAAACAGCTACATTTTAAGAAATTGTATCTGCTTCAATGATACAAAGGAAACAAATGTTTTGGAGACTTTTATAGAGAGGAATATTTTCATGCTCTAGGAAAAAATAGGGAATCATTGAAATGAGTCTCTATTTTGTGTGTCTATGACTGTGCAGCTATGATACCCGAAATGAGGGGGCCCCGCAAGGCGCCCCTCATTTCTTGTGAATGTGGTAATGTTCCGTGGAAACGAGGGGCGCATTGTGGCGCCCCCTCCCCCTTCGGACGGCCCTGCTCCAAGGTGCCTGAAACATTGAATAACCATTTGAAAATTTAAAGCATGTTTTTAGGGGCAAGTTTTCCTCCAATTGAATTATTTATGATTATTGTTAGTCTTAAAATATTTTAGCAAGTTAGTTACATTAGTTTAGTATAGATGCATAAGATTTATAACTTATAAATATAATGAAGTATGTAAATAAGAAACTTAAAGTCAAAGGCTGCAGAAGACTTATTATACCTGATATTTATTTCAAGCAAATAACATGTAAATTTGAAAATTATTCAGTGGGTAAAGCAAAAAAATTCATTAACATAAAAGGATACATCTAGGGCTTGGTCTACTGTAGATTTGCCGCAAATGCTCATCTTTTATAAGTTTTTTGTCACTGCAGGAATGAATTTGAACTCTAGAGAATCAAAACAAAAGCAACATTAGTAAAAAATGCTCACAGCAAACAATACAATTTACAGCTGAAAAGATAAGTACATTTAACAACATGCAATTTTTCTGTTAATGAGATTATGCTAATAATTTGAAGGCACCAGGAGTTGTTATTGATATAATTCATCATGTTTAAGACTTAAATAATTAACAAACAAAATGAGGGCAAAATGATGTCAAATCCAAAAAAGTGGGAAAGCTTTTGCCTCACTTCAGTCTTCTACACTCATTTGGACCATAGCAGTTGCACAAAATTAATTTTCATTGAGTGTTGTGAGGTGGTGATGCTGGCAGATCTCTTGCCACAGTTTGCGAACCGTAAGACTTGTGGACTTGCTGTAAAAGCCATTTTTTGCTTTATTGTATAATTAGCAAATCAACCCCCCCCCCCTTTTATGCTGACAGGTAAAAACAGTAGCTCTAAAGCAATGAAATAGATATAGGAATTAATGGACATTTTTGTCACTATTGCCTTTTTTGGTGGCAATCTATATGAAATCGGACAGCAAAAGTGAGAAGACAATTTAAACTTGGGGAACCTTGTTCATTTATTCTAACCAATGAAAAAAGACTTCATGGTAACATGCAGTTAGTTCACATGAAAAAGATCTTCAGCGTTACCTGTGGTCAATTTAAGAAATTTTATATTTCCCCCTGTGTAACCTTCGAACTCATTGATTTTAAAGGCCAATACAGATTGGGGAACCAAGTTGGGGCCTTCAAATATAGACAGTAATTA
Source organism: Uloborus diversus (assembly GCF_026930045.1). Lineage (NCBI taxonomy): Eukaryota > Metazoa > Arthropoda > Arachnida > Araneae > Uloboridae > Uloborus > Uloborus diversus. The sequence goes on from NW_026558830.1 coordinate 76,549, forward strand.
ATTGCATGGAAAGAAAAAAACAATGAAACATTTATGCAAAGTATGTTTTGTGCCAAACATTTTAATATAGAAATATTTTGGTGGCTCTGACTGTAAAGCAGTTAACTCCGTGATACATTTCTTGTTAAGTAACTTTTCAGGAGGCAATAAAAACATGTCAGGTTTATAGCAGGTTTCATATTTAGCAGGTATTTTAAAACAACAAATTTCTTTATTTGAAGGTACCATTGGCGCCAATTGTTTCTTCTAATGATGCAGCTTGAAATAATAAACAAGGGGGGGGGGAGGAAACCTTGATTATGTGAAGTTAGCTGTTTTACAGTCAAAGTCATGAGTATGTAAATTTAAAAAATGCATACAAATCTCAGAAACTTGTAATATAGATGGATTGCTTTTGAGACAAATGTACTTACCAGAAATGTCAATTTTATAAAGTATTTCAAAAGTTTAACTTAAGCCACTCAATGAGCTTGATTGAATATTTCTGCATTAGACATAAATATAAAAAATCAGCTACATTTCCAGCTTATATATAAGTTAGGTATAATGCTTTTGAATGTATTTGCATTACTAGAAAACACATAAGTAAATGAGCATTTTCTAGATGAAACACCAATTACAAGTTTATACTGAGATCAACTTGCTGCACAATATAAAAACAGGCTGCATTACAATTTTTATACAGTAGAATACCTTTAAAACGCTGACCTATAAAACGCAATTCTTTATAAAACACACTCCTTTCCAAAAGTAAACAATAAGTTTTTCCATTAAAAAAACTTTATTTTGCCTTTAAACATAATTCTAGGGCAAATTAAATTTTGAGATTACTTCCTATATTAATTCGGAGCTTTAAATGATAATTAGTATTTGCAATAAACAAGTACCAGATTGTTCTTGTAAAAGCAGCTATTATGCAAACCATGAAGCCAGTGAAAGTGGAAAATAATGCACTTTCTTTTTTAGCTACGAATCACATTATTTGTGAATGGTACTATATGTTAAATTATATAATTTGTGCTTTAATACTCATTGCAGTAAAAACTTTTTCTAATGTGCAAATATATTCATATATTCTGAATATTAGTTTCAAAATGATCTATATAACACAAAAACCTGTATAATGCACAACCACTTCCAAAAGTGTGTGTTATAACGGTCTTCTACTGTATATACAACTAATAATAAAGTAATTCCAATGAAAAAGGCATACTATTAAAGAAAGAAACAGATTCTAAAGCAAAAAGGAAATTTGTTATTATGATTTTCATGGATTACTAAATTTAAACTAGCATAAATGTTACTAGATCAGTAATGCACTGCAAAAAAAAAAAAAAAAAAACAATTATTTTTTAATTACTGACTTTGGATTTAACAGCTTTCATGTGAGGGAAATAATATCTGGATAGTTTGAATAAAATTACATTAGAGATAAACCTAAATTATGAACATTTTGAGAGGACGAAAAACATTTATGGAGAGGGAAAATCTACAAAAGTGATATTTTGATGAAATTTGAATGACAGCATAAATTTTTTTTATTATTTCTAATGTCAACGTGCTTGGAGAATGTTTTTAACATCAAATGCAAAACTAAGTCACATTAAAAGGGCTAAATTCTTGAATATGAATAAAAAGTTCTTAGAAACATCATTAAAATTAAGTTATGAAGTTTTTTTTCTTGAATACACGAAAGACTCAGATTTTTAACTTTAATTTTTACTAGTAAAACAGTGCAAAAATCAAAACTCTCATAAAAAGTAGTTTTAAGAAAATACTCAATATGTCATTAATATATGCTATTTTCAGCAATGCACATTTAGCAAAAAACTAAGATATAGTACAAAATGCACAAAAATAAGCACATATGGCTACATTAAAAAAAAAAAAAAGTTAATAATGAGAAAATTCAAAAAGTAAAGTATGTGTAAAGTAATCAGTGTAAAGCATTGGATTTCAAAGTTTCACACCCAGTCTTTACAAAATAAAATGCAGTGCAGCTTCATTTTATGAACTATTATGTTGTTTTCGTTATTTTTACGTATCCTTTTTCATTTTTTCCCTTTAATAATATCAGATATTTGCCAAAAACATTTTGTCTGAATTGAAGTTAAGTGAGTAGAATCTTATGCATCAAGTGATTCTTATTGAAAATAAAGAGATTTTTAATTGACTTCTGTGATGTCCAAAGTAAAAGTTTAAAAAACCTTTAAATATATACATACATGTGTGTGTGTTACTGTGAAACTTTGAGATGTGGTAAATGTTGACATTAGCCAATGAATATCAACATTAACACATCAAAGACGCCCAAATACTTTTGGTGACTCACCAGTTAAAGTCGACATTCTCCGATTTCGGCCCCCTTGAGTCACACACACTAATTTTAGGTAATTTTATCAACCAAATTTTAGGGGTCAACTAATTAAGATACCTCCTTTAACCCTTTAAGCACTCATAAGCTTTACAGCAGTGTAAGGAAATTCCTTTCATAAAAAACTACCAAATGGAGAGGTAAACATGTAGGTCTAGTGTTGTAAAATTTGGTTCAGTAGACTTAGTCTAAAATGCTTGCAATATTTTTTGTCTATTTGCAGAAGTAAAGCTACAATTATGTTTAAAAATGTGATTAACTTATTATTCAACACAGAAATATTTGTATAATTAATGACAATTTTGTTTTCCCTAATATAAAGATTTTGATGTCTCAAGAACGTGAAAAAGATGATTTATAAATTATTTGTGTTCCATAATTCATTCAATAAACTTTGAACTTCGGGGAGACAAATGTCTCATGGGCTTTAAAGGGTAAAAAACAGAATGGGAGGGAGACTCCTTGCTAGAAGATACATCGAAGACTACAGATGTAAGCGTAGCGTGATGCTTGCTCTGTTGCTGAATCCGTTGCATTTATGAGACTTGTATAACCTACTTCATAATGCACCTAATTTAATTTTTTCCCAATGACCGAACCACATTAAGAAGTTTGGAAAAAAATTGCAAAAACATCAGCTTTGTTTACTTGTACAAAAAAGTTATTTTTTTAAAGCGTCTTTTATGTATGAGGTGGAAGTAGATGTGGTTCTCACTGATCAAATCTATGTACCTCTGAAATGGAAATAGATAATTTCATTACAGAAAAGCGGGTAGTTTTCCACTTAATAATTTTTTATTTGGTTAACAGTGCTCATGCATTGAAATGTTCATGATAACAGCATTTCGAGTTATGTCTTTCCAAAATTTTAACATTGATCTCTAAAGTGTAGATACATATGTTTGATATTGTTAGCTAAGCATATTTTTTGGACTACTTTATAACGTTCAAGGAAATGAATAGCTAAATACATTACAAAACATTCTCCTTTAGAAAAAGAACTACTACACTAGAATTTACATTTGATTAGGATTTGGAAAAATTGTCTGATTTTAATAGAATAAAAGTAAACTACTATAAAGAATTTGAATACAATTGAGTAAGCAAAAAGGGATGCGACAAAAAAGATGTTTTGAAATGTTGGAATAAACGAATAACTGAAACGGTCAAATAATATTGTTCCTTTTTCGATAAAGATAGAATGAATGAGGATTAAAATCCAGTTTTAATAACTGACTATTTAACTGAAATAAATATTAATATATAAATTTTATTTTAGTCAGAAAGAAAAAGAAAACACCTGTTAATTAATCAGAATGCTAAGAAATTTTTATTTCCAATTACTAAAACTTTGCCTAATTCACGGGTTTGCGAAAGTATACCCTGATTAATTTTAATAACTGAATGTCTTTAAATTAATTTCAAATGAAAGGAATAATTATTCATTCAAATTCAACTAAAAACTCGAGGTAAAATTCTAGAACTTGAAAATAACCAAGAAAATGAATACTTTGACTACTTAAGATTCCACAAGTTTTAAAAATCAAACATCCACGTAAAATGAAGGCCCGAATGAAGCTTCACTGCACACAAAATACATACACAGTTCCGTACCAAAAGGATGGGCTTATAAGGCAGGGGTCGCCCGAGGCAATCCAAGATTTGAAACCCGAGGGCCCGATTATACCTCTCGCTCTCTTAGGACTCACGGTACGGCTCTGTACATAAAATATGAATACATATATCTTTAAAGGCTCTCAGCACCAGATCAATACATGTAAAAATAAGTCAATTGGCAATTAGTGAGAACCTCACAAGAAACAATAAAATATCAATAAAACAATCAACATAAAAACATGTCAAGTCTCAGTTTAGTATGCACAATAAACACAGAGACACCCAAAGATTTAAAAAAAAAAAGCACATGATAAGTACATGAATGAAAATATGCTAAAAATGAAAAAGAGAATTGACATATTTCTTTACAATGCAATAAATATAAAAGCACATCTTAGTACATTGATCAAGAACAAAGTAAAAGGCACACAAACACTAAGAATTATTCTGTTTCTTTTGTTTCCACATAATAAAAACACATGAAAATAGATAATCAAAATACAAATGGAATATTAAAGATAGATGGTTAAATTCATTGCTAAAATTGAAATTTGCTACCTCAATTCAGGTGATGTTTTATGTTTTTGAACATGGTTGTTTTTCTCATCACAATTTTCATAGTGCTTCTTGTGCCCCCTCACAGGATGAAAAATGGTAGGGCTATTGTCCATCTGCTGTACTTGAACAGCTCCTAAGAAAAAGACAAAAAAGTACATTAATTATAATTTCATGTTTTTCATAATTAAACATTATAGCATAAATTTTGACATTGGTTGCATCAAAATAGAATGCTAAGTTTTGAAGCAGAAAGATCATCCAAAATCCCTTCTTCACAAACAAATTTATTTTCTTTGCATAATTATTCTGAGGTTATTCTATTTCTGAAACTGCTCCAACAAATCTAAAATCTTTGGAAGATGAGTCTGGTGTTTTCACTCAAACTCCCCTCCCGAGCAAGAAGTAGTGTCATAACTGTTTCTTACGAGATTTGTTTCACAATGGTTGTCTACTACTAGGTTTACAATATATATAAATAAGAATGAATAATGAAAACAATAATTTCTAGCATTAAAAATAAAAATTATCTGAGGAATATATATGAAACAAATATTTAGAATGATGCTCACAGTAAGTTTTGTTACATGTCTTACTTGTCTTACTTGCTTAGGACGGGAGGGTAGCAGATCAGTCAAGGATTTGACTAGTTTAGAAGCAGTCATTTACTAAAATATTGTATGTTTAAACATTCTATAACTCAGAACCAGACTGAGATAGACCTGGGGCGGATACAGACTACCATTTTATGAAGGGGGGGGGGGTCATGATGAAGAATGATCCCCCTATCCACCATGAATGAACCTACGATTTTGTGACAGAAAAATGTTGGAAACTGCTAGGGTGTCAATAAAAAGCACTAAATTCGCCAGGAAAAATTCACTTTATAGGGCATAGACATTACAAATTTATTTCATTAGTAATGAAAAGAAGTAATGTTTGAAACATTAACATTTTCAGAAATAATTAATGAACTGAAAAGATTACTGAAATCGTTTATGATTTATTCAAAGTGTGAAGACAAAATGGACTTATACTACTGCTGAAGGTTTAAGCGGGTCAGTCGATTTCGTAGGCAAAATTTATTTTGCCTTTTAAACGTTTTAAAATTAAACATTGATCCGTCACATGTGGGACAAAACGTCTACTTTTTCGTGGAATGGCCCTATTACAAACTTCAACTGGCTGCACCACATCTGTGAGAACATGGTACATAATTCAGCCGTGTTACGAGATGAATGGCATTCTGCTGATGCTTACTGCTCTTAACACTTCTGATAGATTGTGTATGACGAACATTAAACTGCAACTAACATAATCTTTATTACTAATAATAAAGCTGAAAGCCTCTCTGTCTGGATATCTGGATCTCTGTGTGTCTGTGACGCGCACAGCGCCTAGACCGTTCGGCCGATTTTCATGAAATTTGCCACGAAGTTAGTTTTGTAGCATAGGAGTGTGCACCTCAAAGTGATTTTTCCAAAATTTGATTTTGTTCTTTTTCTATTCCAATTTTAAGAACTTTTCACTGAGCAAATTATCACAACATGAAAGAATAAATTACGAAAATTATTATAACGTGGAACCGCAACATTGGCAAGCAAATGAACGTAGCCTATTGGCGAGAAAGGCGTCATCCATTATTTGCAAACATACAGGCGAACCAAATAACCTTTCAACTACGGGCAAAGCCGTGCGGGTACCGCTAGTGTTGAGAATAAAGTTTACGTTCGACGAGCACGACTCGTTGGTTAATCATGTGACAGCAATGACGTCAGCGGTTACTAACCGGTTGTTCACGAACCAATGCTTCATCGAACGCTTTCGGTTGATCACCGGTTACTTGCACAGACGAATAAAGCGCAGGTGAAAATTACTTATAATTGGTCAGAAATGTCACGTGGTTCCCTCAGCCAATCAAACAGCTTAAGTTGCGGTTGACCGGTAGATTAACCGGCGAGGTTCATAGAACGACATCGGACGCAACCAGTTAACCGGTAGCTCTCTAGAACGCTGCGGTTAGCAACCGGTTACTCACCGGTCGACGGGCGAGGTTTGTCGAGCGCAAGCAAAAGGGATACCCTCACTTTTGAACCATCCCGTAAGTTTAGAAAACTATTACGCATTCGAAGCCAGACCCACCTTTGTACTTGGGCACGAAGCTCCTCATGTCCCTGGGCACGTTCAGGTAGAAGTGGAGCTCCCTCTGGATGAGGGGCTTGCAGAGGGTGCTCCGGTCCAGCACCATGAGCTGCGTGTGGCCCCCCACCTGGTGGGCGAAGGGGTGCAGCACGGTGGTCGTCTTCGCCTTTTCCAGCGGTGGTGCTGCCAGCGGCGCCTCCAGGTCACTGGGCGGCGCAGACTGGGCGGCGGTGTACACCATGGTGCGCTCGAGTGGTGGGGGGGGTGGGGAGAGCCCGGTCCGCCGGTCCTGCACTTGCCCAGAAGGCAGCAGGACAGCTGGCCTTGCCTCTTGCACTTTTGTGGCTTAGTCTAGCACAGCAGCAGACCTGGAACAAAACAATAAATAAAATTAATTTGAATTTTGACATCCTGAATTCAAATTATGTCTTTCACAATCACGAGTGTATGTGTATCAGGGTTGGCAAGTTTCTGCCAAGGCGGTTAAAACCACTGGTAGAAACCGGTTAAAACCGGCATGGCAAAAACCAGTTTCTACCAAATTTGTGGCAGAAACTGGCAAAAACTCACAAAATGATAAAAAATTAAAATCTCGCCAAGAGGGGGGCATATCAGAGGAGAGCCAAAATAATTAATTTGTTAACTAAAGTACAATATATCAATTGCTACTTTGCAACAAATGTTACATTGTTTGGTCCCTGCAGTTGCCAATGTGAAAAGGTGGTTTCAAAAATCCTAACAGGTTTCTTGATTTAATGTGCACAAATGAGGAACTTAAGACTATTCTTGAAACAGAAGAGCTAGCAGGCAATGCATTAAAGAACAAGCAATATTCGTGAAACTTTTATCTGTTGTATATTTTTTCAAACTGGTCCACCATCTAGTAACTGGGAAAGTGGTAAAAATTTAACTAGAAAAATAAGTTTTGAGAAAAGAGGCCAATTTGTTATGCAAAGCTGTGACATTAGGTACATACAAAATCTAGGTTAATATTGGCAAGTAAAATTCTCACACTTTCTTCTTGAAGCATGTGATAATTTCAATCACAAGCAATTTACATGAAGCATATAAAGCGAGCAAATTACAATCAGTAATTTCCTGTTTTTAGTTCCGTATGTCACTCCTCTTTCCTAAGAACCCATCTGATTTTTGTCCTTTGCTAGATTAATGCAAATATTACGAGCATCTGCAATTGAAAAGGTCCCTTTTTGAACTAAATCAAGAGTACCAGCATAGGATTTTATTTTTTACAATGATGAAATGAAGTTTGATATCTCAGTTTATTTAAAACGAATATCATTTAGTAATTACTTTAAAAGTTAAGTAAAGTTAAAAGTTATTAAAGACACTTTTAAGTTTTTGCCAGTTTCTGCCAGTTTTTACCGGTTATAACCAGTTTCTGCCGGCAGAAAGCCAACCCTGGTGTGTATGTATGCGTGTGTATTAGGGTGGCCCTTAGCTATAGGGTATTTTTCGAAAGTTAAAATTTTATTGCTCCCAACCTCTTATCTTGTTCCAATGAATAATAAAGCAGGCTGTGTAAAATTTCTCTTCATTTGGACAATTTCTAGGGGTGCCGCAAACGACTTGAAGTTCAGCAAATCCTAGAAATCTCGTGCTTTTTTAACAATATTTAATTTTTCTTTACTAACACAACAGCTTTTAGAGGATAAATACATTTTATTATTACAAACAATTTCTACAGAACCAAAACACAGCGGGAACAAGCGAATGTTCAACATTATTTTTTCCTAAGTGAGGATTTAGTAGCAGTAGGGTATCTTTTGCGATCTTCAGCAACAATTTGTAAAACAAATTGTTTTTCATTTTCATCTTTTGTAAGAATATTGTTGTATTCCTGAATTAGTTTGACCCCTCTTTCTGCAGCATCATTCACAACAATTATTTTATCAAGTTTTTCCTTTCCACTTGTGTAACCAGGGTCATCTTTCCAAGTTGAAGGGTCTTTGTTGAGAAAATCAGAACTTACAGAAAATCGGGTGAGGAAATGTTTTGTAACAGGTGTCACAAAAGATGAAAATTCGTTGTTAATAAACTTAGAAAAATTATTTTGATGTGGAATGTATCTCTTTTGTTGGTTTTCTGCTTCTTGCGATTCTTCATCTTTATCTGCTTCCAACATAATTTGTGCCATGTTTCTCTTAACCGAGGTTGGAACATTATCATCAAATAAGGATAGAGCCATAGCTTCAGGAGCTAAGTACCAGAGATGTTTTGAAAATTTTTTGAGAGCAACAATACTGATTTCTGTATCAATATCCTGGTAATCGATCAGTTGACGCATAAATAGGAAATCGTGATATGGAGCTTTAACTGCTTCCGGGGAGAGAAATCAAGATCGAACGTAGACTCGAGCAAGAAAAATACATATTCTTCTTAAAGAGTACTTCTCCCTTTCAGATAAGGGAAACTGATCCTGAAATAAGTAAATCTTGAGTGCATAAATGGACTTTGACATCCACCTAGCATGACTTACAGCTCCTGGCTTACGAAATGATATTCCACACTTTGGAATCCCCACCAAGAAATATCATACTTAATTCCAACAGTTCTCGGTAATCATCGCGCTGTTGTTTCCGAGCTGAAAGGTGTTGATCAAGAAATTCGAGCATGGTTGCACGAATATCATGAGGTACTTCATTGCTACCAGTGGTATAATTTTTTTTGTCGAGTTTTGTCCAAGTTTCTTTAAATCTTTTGAAAAGTGGCATGTCTGGACCAGAAGTTGCACTCATTAGAGAGTCAAAACATCCCTTTAAAACTAACTCAAAAATGCGATGACGACAAGGAAGGTACAGCAGATCACGATCAAACAATTTTTCTAGATTAATACAGGCACCATTTATTCGGCCTGTGTTGCTGGCTGTTGTATCACAGCAAAGTGCTTGAATTTTATCGTTTAATCCCCACTTTTCAACTGCTTCATAAATAGCCATAGCTTGTTCTTCTCCTGATGAGGATGGGATTTCAGGAACTCCCAACATTTGCTCCTTGCCTTGGAAAGTTACTATTATTGCCAGACTGTCAGTTTTTTCGACTCCTGCAAGTGTTGGGAGCAATTTTCCATCCCAGTGTAAGACAAGCTCTTGGCAATCATTTAAATTAAATTTTTTCTGAATTTCCGCATGTCTTTCTTCTCTAAATTTCTTTCGGAGGCGTTGAAGAGAAGTTCGATTAATGATCAGGTCTTTAGTATCAAGTCCAAATGCTTCTGCAGCAGCTACCTGTATGTAAATTCCATTTCTATCTGTGATTTTACATCTATCAAAAACTTCAGATAGACGAGGAGTAAAAAAATGCAATGTACCTCTAGTTTCTGCGTAAGTCGTACTGTCCGTACTCTCAAGTGTGTCTATATCAGTTTCTGGTAATTGTTTATCAATGACAGAAGAAGGGCTGCTACTGTCGTCAAAACCGTCACTGCTTGGGTTGCTTGAAACTATATCATAAGATGTGTCGACTAATTGTCGTTCCATTTCTTCATAAGTTCGTTTCTTTCGGGCAACTTCTGTTCTGTTTTTCTTTGATTTCCTTTCTTCTTTTTGTGTTAATTTTAGGTCAACACCAACCATGGAGCCCGGTCTTCCTTTTTGGCGCTGAAGAATTAGAAATTTCCTATCTTCTTCAATTTTGATGTCTTCTAAAGCATTTGCATGAGCAATATCGAAGAGATCGTCCATAATTTCTTCAAAAGAATCTCTTCTCATTTTTGCTTTCCCTGAAGTTCTCGAAAAACTTTTCTGCAAATGTTTCCATTCATCATGGAGTTTGACTAACTTGTCAACGCAGTGATCCGTTCTTTTAGTGGGAATTCTTGCCTTTTGCCAAAAAACAGATACTTCTTGAATCACTAATGTTGCACTTTCTTTTTTTGTCATATTTACAACTTTTATATTGTAAAAAAAGACGCTCAAGACTTGTCTATTCGATGGTAGCGTTGCTCCAACAATTTGATTAGAAATGTTGCCAACAAGATCAATGTAGAAATCTTTCCTCAACTTGTTTAATGAGCTACCGGAAGACGTTGATGCCATTTTGCAAGTCGGAGTTGATAATGACACGAAAGTCAGGCGCAAGTTACCAGCAGCACTCTTGGGGGCTAAGGCCCCTAGGGGCTCTATTGTGGGCAGCTGCTCCCACGCTCACCCAAGGTCGTCTCTCACCCCCGCTTGACTTTTGACCTCTGACCAAATGTGGGGTCTTCTTCGGAAGGGGATGGTGGGAAACGGTTAAGGGGGATGGGAGATATACTGGACAGAGAGAGGACTGATGTTCGCCTAAAAGATGTTTCAATTGGAACTCTTATTTTGTACAATTCATCAAATTTTCTTCTAAATAGATGTAGATCATATGTATTGTGACTCTATTTAAAACTTGGGATTAAAAAGCAGCAGTCTTTATCATATCAAAGCAGCAAACTACCGTAAAAATGAAACATGTTCTCGGCTCGACAATTGATTTGTTTCATGTATTGGAATAATAAACGATGGAATGGTAATGATGGTAATGAACAAAGACAAGGTTATACTTAGTTAGAAAATAATCAAACGAAGCACATAATAAAAATAGAGTTAATTTAAGTTTATCCAATCATTTGGGGAAAAAAATAGGATTTGATTAATAATACAAACATTATATTTACTATCATGGTCCTAATCCTGATATATATGATAATACTCAAATTATATTTTTAATTAGTTTAAAAATTACTCATAAAATTAAGTGTGACTACAAAAATAACTCAATTAAAAAGTTGACAGGGAAATTTTCATAAGATTGATGTAGAAACAATTGCAGTAGCAAGAACGCGTCATGAGTAGTGAATGGTGTCTTGGTCAAAAAGCTTTGATACCACAAAAGACGTCAGAGGAAAAAGGGGGAAAGACATAGAAAGTCTCTGAAAAACCAGTTAGAGCAAAATAACACCTGTAAGAAGATATAGGTACGTCAAAAATGTAAATATGCGAGATGCTTTTTTTTTTTAACTTGAAAAGATTTGAAAAATTCCTTTTTTGGAGAAAATTTGATAATTTCATGCTTGTTGCGGCACCCCTTAAACTTTTCCGATTGAGCTAATATTTTGAACACATCATTTTTTTGTCCATTGGAACAAAATAGGGGGTTGGGAGCTAACTTTTTCGAAAGTTGAAAAATAAGGGCCACCCTAGTGTGTATATGTGTGTGGGGGGTACACATGTGTATATATGTGTGTAGGTGTGTGTTTGTGTCTGTGTGCAGGTATGAGTGTGTGTGTATGTATGTGTGCATATGTATGCGCGTGTGTGTAGGTGTTTGTAAGTGTGTGTAGTTGTGTGTATGCATGTAGGATATGGACGAAACCTGGAGATGGCTTTCGCTAGAGGAGCAGCATCGGGAGGGGCCGGCCGTTCGATGGTGGTGCTGCAGAGGGAGGCGATGGGGAGGGGGGGGGAGGGGAATAAAATCATAAGAATTGCAGAACAGTCAAATGAGAACAATAGGCAGTGTGGTTGCTCAACAATCAAAATGATTCATTTGTTTGGTAACTTATCCTCTTCGGCACAAGAGTCGGGACCCGATAACCTGAAAGGCTCAGGAAGCTTGAGCTTCCTCTCAGAATTTTTAGGGGACCCAAAAATGACTGTAAAACTGCTTAACAATTCCAGTTTCTGCTTTTGACTGCATTTTTTCAAAGGAAAGAATTAAATAATTACATAAAATGAGGCAACAAGCTAGATTTTAAAATGTGGGATTTGATTCAACTCTGTTACAATACACTTTTATGACACTTAATTTCCTTTGTAAAGTGTCAAATATTATTCAACATGTTCTTCCCATATTTGCTGAGAATTCAAGTGCAACATATGAGGCAGAGAGAAGCAAAGGGATGTAAGTGGCCAAATTAAAAATTTGGAGATAACCAGTACACATGGTAGGTGGACCTCTCCTCTATCTTGGGGCAAGAGATGGTACTAGTAGCCCTGGTAGTTGATGCTATATAGCATGATTTAGAAAAAAAAATTCCAACGAAAGCCTACCTAGGAGCTAATCTGTAAATGCGTTTTACTCAAAACGTGAAAATGTCCACTTGCATCCCTTTGCTTCTCACTGCCTCATATGTAATAAACAAAAGTTCTGACAGTCGATAAGGTGGAATTAACTTAAATCCGAATTCTACTGGGCCACTTAGCACTAGTCAGTGTTGTACCAATTTGCATAGAATGTTTAGAAAATTTCTTCAAACAAAATGCAGGGGGCCACAAAATGAGACAAAGCTTCCCCTAATTTAAAAGGGCCCTGACGAGAGTCATTAAAAGTTTTATGATACAGTCAACTCTAGATAACTTAAAGCAAACAAGCACACACAGACAACATGGACAAACACGTGAAAGCTGTTCGCAGAAAGTTTTGATAATTTTTAAAGAAATTAATGCTTTGAGTTTTTTTGAACTGCAAAAAATATTGGTTGCCAATTTTGATTCCCCCCCCCCCCCGATTAATCATGCCAAAACAGGTCAAAATAAGGGCTTTATTAATTAGGTGGATTTTTAGAGTTCAAACTGCACTTCAAAATTTTTCAAAAATTTTCCGAAAAAGGTTTTTTATTATACTTTTTTTGCTGAAAACTTTATTACTAATTTAATTTTTATCATACTTTTTCATCAGTTTGATTTGAAATTATTATTAAAGAATTCTACAATTTCTGTGTCTGTATCTGCAGTATTTATTTTTACTGTAGTTATTCCAAACATCATATGCCACCGGAAGCATTTTCCTTCAGATTTTGAATACCAGACACTAACAAAAATGTCCAAATTCTTTGCATTTGAAAGTGCCATATTCTTAATCAACATATTTTAATGGTTTCAAAAATTTTTATTAATTTAAGAGGTGCATATATTTTAAGGCACATATGCATGAGTAGTTGCATTCATTCATCCATTATTAAAAAGACAGAGTTGACATGTGAAAAAGACAGTGCAGGGGACAATGTAGTGTACCTATGAGATTTTTTTTCTTCATGTCGCCTCTAACATTTGCTCATGACGATGCCATTGAAGCAGCACCCCCATATTTAAATAAATTATTGTAACAAAAATCAATAAATTATAAAAATTAAATCAAATTTTATTAATCACATAGATTTAACTAGAAATATCTCAGGTAAAACCTTTCCACAAGATAAGTCTGGTATAAATACATTAAAAAAAATAAAAAAAAACATGCTGGTTGGATGGTGGTGCCACTCATGATAAGCCTTGGGTAGAGCATAGCATTTCTTTGCATAAAATTTTAAAAGAAATTATTTTGAGTTAGCAGATAGTTTAAAATTTTGTCTAGGTCTGGTCCCAAGGGACTGGTTTAAACTTTCTAGCCGTTGGTAGTTTGAGTAGTGGTACTTTCCACAGCCTTCTTGTGAGTTTGGGACCCAATGAAAACTTCAAGATAAAGGAATATTCTAATTATGAGGATTTGAGTTATACAGCGAATCGACTATGATGAAAAAGAACCATGAGTGGATTCGTTTGATCCACTAGATACAGATTTTACTGTCAATAATTTTTCAATAAATTTCTTTCACAGAGGGTGGTGTATAGTAGAACCTCATGAACTGAAAAAGAGGTCTGCACCCGACCACCTACGATAAATAATAGGAAAGAACATATTACAATAAAATACATTCTAAGATTAATTTTTGTATTTTACTAGTATTCAGAAACTTCATGAGCTGAAAAAAAAAATTATAACGAAGTCTACTTCCAAAACCTTGAAGAATATTCGACAACTGTGTTTAACTAGTTTCAGGAAAAACTCACTTACTGCGTTCCAAGAAAAACTTTCTATTTTACCTTGCACACCCAAGAAACATTAGATAGTTTTGTTTTAGTGCTGCTGATAATTACACGTTTCAAAATTTCGCAGGCGTTTTACAATATCTAGAACGAAAGAAGGAAAATTGGGATTTCCAAATGAAGTATCCACCGCATTGATCTGCCGACCGAAAAAAAACGTTCGGTTAGGGACCGAAAGATTCTGAAAGCGTCAGGGTGAAATAGTGCAATATCTTCGCTTTTCTACTTTATTTTCTTATCGTTCATGCTGCCATCTAGTGAACAAATGTATGAATATCAATCAATATTAATTATGAAAAAAGGTTGCAAAGCCATTAAAGTTGTCTTCTTTTTTGTTCCGTATTCAAGCCAAAATATAAATATTTGAAGAATCAAAAAGGTTACATTTAGCGTTTATGATTTAAAAAAATGAAAAATAGACTTTTTCATTTACATACATAATTATTTACTAGTGCAATCTTATAAAGAAAAGAGAAGAAGAATGTATTATTTTTGGTTACATTTGGTGTAAATGGGTGAATAAATAAATTTTCAAATTTATTAATATATAAACATTATAAAATTCAAATTGCCTATAATTGTTAATAATAATAAAATTATTCAAACGGACAGGAATAAAGTAGTTTTTTCATTTGGGTTATTCTGAATAAATACATTGTGCCTTTGCATGAAATAGACTAAAAATATGTAAGGGCTACGATTCATAAAAAGAGTAATTTAAAATTGGACGACAAACATTGGACGTTCTTGGGAATTAGTATTTGTTACATTCGGATGAGGATGTAAAAATAATCCTCTGAACAAAAAAATTCATGTAACCTCAACTGATGAAAGTACTCAATAAACTTCGGTAAAAAAATATTTTAGAAATGAATGAAATAAGTATTGATGGCATTATTTTCTTCCCATTCATTTACTTTTTACACTTAGTATTCATTAATAATTAATGCCAGTTGAAAAATAACTATGTACAATAGAATAAAAGTTATTAAACTAGTTTGTTGTTAATCATATCTTTAAAAAGTGAAAAGGGTGCCGAAGAAGTTTCAGTTAATTAAAAGTGAGCAACAAAAATTTTTAATTGAAAAAAAAAATTCAAATTCGTTTACAACAAGTTGATGTAAACGAATGATGAACACAATGACGAACATATCAGTTTAAAATATGAATTTCAGTCTAACATCAAATACAAAAAAAAAAAAAAAAAGCGCTCAAACATTTTAGACGGCAAGACGCTCATATGTGAAACATTTTTCTATGTTGAAATTCTATATGAAAATAGTTTTATTGTAATAATGATATAGGGTATTAGAAATAACTACTTAACATCAGGGTTTGTGATTTTTACTTTCTTCTATATCTAATATATAGAAGAAAGTATTGGATTCGTGCAAATTTTCGAATTTCGAATTTTGACGGATTCGAACGTTTTGAGGTGTGCTGAGTCCATTTCGACTATATTTGGAAAATGTCTGTCTGTCTGTGTGTGTGTATGTATGTGTGTGTGTGTGTGTGTGTGTGTGTGTGTGTGTGTGTGTGTGTGTATGTATGTGTGTCACGTCTGTGTGTGACCAGTTTTTTGTGGCCGCTCTACAACAAAAACTACCGCATGAAATCGAACGAAATTTGGTACACATATGTGCCCCTATGTGAACTTGTGCCCATTAGTTTTTGGCGCGAATTCCTCCAAGGGGGGTGGAGCAATGGGACGTTTTTCGAGTTACGCGTGCTTGCTATTCCTCAGGAAGTTACTGGCGGAATCAAACAAAATTTGGTCCATATGTTGGTATTAACAGGAACAGGTGCTGATTCAATTTTGGTGTCAATAACTCAAACGGGGGTTGAGCTATAGAACGTTTTTTGACGTCAATTGTGACTGCTGTATCTCAAGAAATAATGAACGGATTGAAAGAAAAATTTATCGGCAAGTAGCCCTTAGTGGGTATAAGAACTGATTTTATTTTTGTGTCAACAGCTAAAAAGGGGGGCAGCGCAATCACCCGTTCTTTTTTTCCATTTTGAGTGCCCTATCTCAAGAAGTAATGCTACGTTCTGGTTGAAATTTGGAATATATGTGAATCCATATGTAAACAGGCTTTGGTTCTATTTTGACGCCAATCGCTCCAAGAGGTGTTGATTTTTTTTTTTTTTTTTTTGCGAATAAAAATATTTTTATTAATGCAACAATAAGAAAGATAAATCGTAATAGATTGTCGTCTGCGTATTTCTCGTGATTTTAATTGTATGGAAATGGTAGGAAATATTATCTCAATGATTTAAAATTTTTAACTGTTGCCATCTTATGTTTGTTAACAAATAAAATATTTGTAATTCATTCAAGCAAGGCTTTTAAAATAACTTTCAGTTTTCGCTCTTTTGCTTTGCTTTAAAAATAATTCAGACATTGGGATGGTAGTCAAGTTTTTGCATGTGTAATTTTGTTTTTGTTGGGAATATTGCTTCCTCGTCAAGCATGGGGAGGGATCAGAAAAAAAAAGAAAAATATAGAAGAAAGTTTCGTGATGGCCACAACATACTAGTTTAATTTTCTTTTTTAATCAAAAAACTCGGACTTTTTCATTCAGATTTTTTTAAATCTTGAAACATTTGTAGATTAGGGTTGGTTCGGGGACGTGGGTCACTGCGGTAAGTGGGTCACCCCCCTAAAACTGAAATAGGGATAAACAACCCTTAAAACTCTCTTCACTTCCTTCAAACTCTTTTGCACAGATCATGTTAAATTTCATCACAGTAATTGGTTTAGCACATATTTGGGATTCGTGAAAATTTTCTAAGTCATAGCACTTAGTCAAAAAAAAAAGAAAAATTAATTTGAATTTTGACATCTTGAATTCAAATTATGTTTTTCGCAATCACGAGTGTGTGTATGTAGGCGTGTGTGTTTTGTGTGTGGGGGTATGTGTGTTTGTGTGTGGAGGGTATGTGTGTTTGTGTGTGGGGGGGTATGTGTGTTTGTGTGTAGGGGTATGTGTATGTGTGTAGGCATGTGTGTTTGTGTCTGTGTGCTGGCATAAGTGTGTGGGTAGTTGTGTGTATGAATGTGTGTATGTTTTTTAGTGTATGTGTAGGTGTTTGTGTGTGTATGTGTGTGCAGGTGTATGTGTGTAGGTTTTTATGTGTTGTGTGCGTGTGTGTGTGTAGTTGTGTATGTATGCGCGTGTGTGTAGGACATGGATGCAACCTGGAGACGGCTTTCGCTATAGGAGCAGCATCGTGAGGAGCCGGTCGACGGTGATGGTGCGGATTGTGGCGGTGGGAAAATAAAATGATAGGACGCCAAAAGCAGTCAAATGAAAGCAATAAGCAATCGTGATTGCTTAAAAAAAAATCTGAAAAAATTCTTTTTGAGAGTTCAAGCAACATTTTTCAAAGAAGTGTTTACAGGTTAGTTTTTATTATTTTTATGATAATTGATTTTTCACCTATAGTATAACTTAAAGTTCATACAGCAACAAGAATTTTTGAATAAAATATTATTAATAAGTGTTTAAGAGGAGGGGTCCCACTTACCCCGTACATTTTTGATATACGTGGTAAGTGGGTATTATACACATCTACTAAATAAGTGTGTATTATACCTACCTCCTCACTATGGGGTAGGGTCCCCCTATAATAATGGGAATTTCAAAATAAAGAGCAACTCAGATTAAGTATTTGTATTGGCGAAATACGAGACAACTATGACGACTTAGTATAGGAATTGATGGCTGAGCTAAAAACTGTTAAAGCTGGTGATTATGTATTTGTGAAACGTTCGATTTAAGTAGGTCTAATGTTGGAAGTTGATGTTACAAATTAAAAATAGTGTTGAATTTTCAAGAACGAATAGAAATAGTGACACTTTTTATTGGCATTGTGCAGAAGATATTGGGAAAATTACTGAGGATGAAACGATAATGGTTCCTTTTTACAAAGACGCAGTCATTTAGTGTTTCCAATTATTTTTTTTTTAACTTATAATTTTGGCAAATTTACTCAAATTTATCTTAATCAACTGTATTACGTTCATTAGACACACCTTTATACGTAAAAGTAAAATATATGTCCCTATAGACTTTCAATAAATTTCACAAATAAAATTGCTTTGTTTTTCGTTTTAATATTTTTCGTGATACAGATTTAAAAGACAGTAAATATCTTATATAAATGTCAAAAAAAATAAATAAATAAATAAATAAATAAATAAAATAATTCACACTAAAAATATACCACACCGCATTTTTAGATATGCTTTATTTAAATTTAAAATAAAGGGGGTAGCCCACTTACCCCTTACTCACGCCTGGCTCCTGGGGTAGGCGGCCACCTAGGGTGGCAGATTTTAGGGGCGGCAAATTTCGAAGTATGAAACTGTTCCAGCGCCATAAGATTCACGTCTTCAAGGGTAAAAGTACAAATAATTTAGAGTTTGTATCAGTGCTTGGACATGCAAAGTATAGTTCGGAATATAACTAAAAATTCAATTTAGTTTTAGAGGCTGCAAATTGCGTGGTTTAAAAGTCTTTTGAAAATATTGACATCCGTATCAGTGATATAAGATGCACTATTTTATTAATGAAAAAGACAACTTAAAGTGTGTACCACAGCTTGGATATGCAAAATCCATATTATTATTTTATATTATGATTATTATTATTCGATGGGGGTGATTGGGGTGCGGCAATAGTCAATGTCGCCTAGGGCGACAGAACTACTAGAGCCGGCCCTGCCTTACTATGGGGTAAGTGGAAGGCCCATCCGATTTTTTTAAAAATATAATCGTTAAGAATATTTAAAGCATTATTTTAGAAAATAATGAAGAACTTTTGTTTATTAATAATATATAAGATAAAATAAGACAATAAGCTTAAAATTTTTTGCTTCAGAACTTATGCATAAGGTTTTAAAAGCGAACTATTCTCAAAAGGGGTCCCACTTACCCCATCCAACCCTACTTTACATTTAAAAACATAATATATTTCCCACACACAATAGATGAAACAGCAACTTTTTAGCTATTTTCATTTCATGGCAGTAGCTATGTTTGAATAATAGGTATATAAGTAGACCAGTTTTAACACAAATAATGTATGATTCAAAATAAATTTAGCGTTTAAAATTTAAAAAAGGTTCATAGAATTTTTATTTTGATCTTTTGGTGCAAGTCTATAGGCATAGTCCATAGTAAATTTTTATCATAAAATGTCTGTACATGTACATTGTGAAAAGTACCCTGCAATTTTCCCCCCAGTCTCTTCTCCCCCTTTTTTCAAGCAGTTTTCAAGTATGATTTTCTCTTTTTTTAAACTGAAAACTGTCATACATGATGATAGAAGTTTTACAATGACAATTAGAAATCCTTCAGAACAAATTTTGACTATCAACCACTAGTTTTCAAATCTAGCTGCTCTGCTCCCCCCCCTTCCCCCAGCTACTACCACCAATCCTTCAACTATATACTTCTAGGAAACAGTGGTACCCCTATTTCTATTATTATATGTTTCACATTTTATAGAAGAAAAAATCTTAAAATTTGGCAGTTTTCTATGTTTATCAGCTTAGAGTCAACAAAAGTTCTGAAATAGATTTAATTGGGGTGAATAAGGCAATTGTTAAAACTTGATTATAAACCAGTCTGAACTGATGAACCTTTTAGCTTACTCTTAAAATTAGCATTAGTTCTCTGAATATTCAATAAATTCTTAAGATTCATAAATAAATTATAACGTACAGATAAGATGCGATTTTGTTTAACACTTTGCTTAATCAGGGGTGCCCCTCTTCCTAAAGGGAAAGAGCACACCCCCCCTAAATGTCTCGAAGTCCCCCCCCCTATCAAGAGCTTCCCAAAATTGAGAAAAATACTCCTAAAAGCAACCCCTATAAAAATTTCAATGGATCAATCTGCGGCATGACCCTCCCCCCCTCCCTTGGTGGACACCCCTCTCTTAATGATAAGGGTTCCATCATCAGGTACATTTTTAGTGTAAAATAATGTGCTAAACAATTACTTTACTTAATAAGTTTAAAGTCATGGTGTATAAGAAAAAATGCGATTTTTTATATATACCTTTTTCCGAATTGTAATTTTGGAATAAAAGCAATATTGCAAGAATAATCTATGTAGTTTAGCCAGTTGAAGTTAAGATTGTATAATTCAGTGCAGTTAAATTTAGAGCAATACATTCTAAAAATTCAAATTTAATTAATAAAAATAAAATCAACTGATTTTAATCAATGATTTTGTTAAAACAATTTCTTGATTCAAATCAACGGTTTTTTTTTCCTAAATTACTTTATTTAAATCATGATTTTAATCATAACTTAAATCAAGCTGATTTAAATCGAACACTGCTTAACATTAAGATTGTCATCAGTTAATAATAAGTATTAACAAAATCGAAAGCGTTGTACGGTTCCAAATTATGAACACATTGAGCATTAAAAAATGATAACAATTAGGATTTTAAAAAATGGTGCTCATATTTTAATATTTTGTTGTCAGTCAAGAATTTTTTTTGAGCAATCACGATTGCTTATTGCTTTCATTTTGACTGTTTTTGGCGTGCTATCATTTTATTTTCCCACCGCCACCCTCCGCACCATCACCGTCGACCGGCTCCTCACGATGCTGCTCCTATAGCGAAAGCCGTCTCCAGGTTGCATCCATGTCCTACACACACGCGCATGCATACACAACTACACACACATACACCTACACACACATACACACGCATGCATACAGACACCTACACATACATACACACACATACACCTACATACACACTCACACACAAAAACATACATACACACATACACACCACTACTCACACATTCATGCCTGCACACAGACACAAACACGTATGCCTACACACACATACACATACCCCTACACACAAACACACATACTCCGCACGCACAAACACAAGCCTACATACACACACTCGTGATTGCGAAAAACATAATTTGAATTTAAGATGTCAAAATTCAAATTAATTTTTTTTTTCTTTTTTCTTTTTTTTTTTTTTTTTAACGTTTTCTTAAATTAGTCAAGTGCATGCTGGGCAAAGTGACATAGTTCAATTCGTTTACTTATTCAATCATTAACTAACTAACAATTGCCTTATTCACCCCAATTGAATTTATTTAATAACTTTAGTCGACTCTGAGTTGATAAGCATAGAAAATTGTCAAATTTTAAGAATTTATCTTGAAAAAAGTATAAAAATTATAATTCTAGGAAATAAAGTAGCACCAATGTTTCGTAGAAGTATAAATGAATGATTGGTGGTAGTAGCTGGGGAAGGGGGGGGGGGGCAGACCAGCTAGAGTTGAAACCTAGTAGTAACGAAATTTGTACGAAAGGATTTCTAATTGTCATTGCAAAACTTCTATTATCATGTGTGACAGTTTTCTTTTTATAAAAAGAGAAAATTCTGTTTGAAAACTGCGTGAAAAAGGGGAGTGAAGGGATTTAGAAAAAATTCTAGATTGCTATGCACAATGTACAAACATTTTACGATAAAAATTTACTATGAACTATGCCTCTGGACTTGCACTAAAAGATCAATAATGATAATTGATATCTACAAATGTTTCAAGACTAAAAAAAAATCTAAATAAAAAAATCCGAATTTTTTGATTTAAAAAAAATTAAAAAATCCAATCCCTGATGTTAAGTAGTCATTTCTAACCTTTATCATTATCACAAACTATTTACATATAGAATTTTAACATAGAAAATGTGTTTCACATATGAGAGTCTTGCACAGTAAAATATTTGAGTGCTTTTGTCTGTAATTGATGTAAAACTGAAACTCACATTTTTAACTGATATGTTTATCATTAAATTTGCTGTAAACGAATTAGAAGTGTTTTTTTTTTTTTTTTCATTCAAAAATTTTCGTTGTTAC
Organism: Uloborus diversus; assembly: GCF_026930045.1. NCBI lineage: Eukaryota > Metazoa > Arthropoda > Arachnida > Araneae > Uloboridae > Uloborus > Uloborus diversus. Next base: position 99,003 of record NW_026558830.1, read on the forward strand.
TTGAATTAACAGACATTTTTCAGCACCATTTTCATTTTTTTATAATATGATTATTATCAACAAACTAATTTAATAACTTTTATTCTATTGTAAGAAGTTATTTTCACCTGGCATTAATTCATATGAATGCTATTTGTAAAAAGTAAATGAATAGAAAGAAAATAATTCTATTAATGCTTTTTTTTCCCATTATCTAAAGTACTTTTTAGCGAAGTTGACTGAATACTTTCATCAGTTGAGGTTACATGAACTTTTTTGTTCAGAGGATTAATTTTACATCCTCCAAATGTAACAAATACCAATTCCCAAGAACGTTCAATGTTTGCAATTTTTTCGTCCAATTTTAAATTACTGTTTTCATGAATCGTAGCTATTACATACATTAAGTCTATTTCATGTGAATGCGCAATAATACTTATTCAGAATAACGCAAATGAAAAAAAAAACCTTTAATAATGCTCTACCTTATTCTTGTCTATTTGAATAATTTTGCTATTACCAACAATTGCAGGCGATTTGAATTTTATCATGTTAAAATATTACTGAATTTGAAAATTTATTTATTCACCCATTTATACCAAGAGTAGCTAAAAATAATGCATTCTTCTTCTCTTTCCTTAATAAGATTGCACTATCTAATGTAAATAATCATGCATGTAAATGAAAAAGTATTTTTTCATTTTTTTCCACCGTAAACAAAATTATTAGCCTTTTTAATTATTCGAATATTTATATTTTTGCTAATTATAAAGAATAAAGGAATACTAAAACAAAGAAAAAAGGAGGACCTCCATTAATAGAGGGCTTTGCAACCTTATTTTTATAATAATAATTGATCGATACTCATACATTTATCCACTAGATGGCAGCATGAACGATAAGAAAATCGTACAGAAAAGCGAAAATATTGCACTATTTCACCCTGACGCTTTCAGAATCTTTCGGTCTCTAACCGAACGTGAAAAAAAGAGTTTCTAGGCAACACAAGCTACAGTGTTGCCATTTTTTGTTACAAATGTTGGCTAGTAAAATGACGCAAAGTATGCAGTCCAGCAGTGGCTCAACTCGATCCCACCACGAGCTGAATCCAGTGGTACTCAAAACTTAAAATTTTATCTTCAAAACTAAAACACGGTTTTGAACAAAAGAAATGAAGCATACAACCTGTCGAAGAAGCTCAAATGGATAATATGCTCTTATGAAATGTACTTTAAAATGTCTGTAACGTTTTCAGCATGTTTGCAGAAGTACCCACCTTGGAGAGAGAGAGGGGGGGGGGGGGGTCATGGCGTAGACTGGGCCATTGAAAATTTTAGGAGAGTTGTTTTGAGGGGTATTTTTCAATTTTTGGTGAGGTGTCTTTACGATATTTGGGTAGGGTCCCGGGTCACCAAGACAAATCACAAACGGTTGCGTACATTAAAAATTTATTACACTAATAAGCAGGATATTATTTTAACCGATATTCTAATGAGCTTACTCGATCGTTCTTAAAAGGCATCGAACATTACAAATTATTTTAAAGACATTTTTTAAAAGAGGAATGTCTCGAAAGAAGTAAGGAACCATTTCAGCTATCTAACATATTTTTAGATTTTACAATTATGGTCTCTTGATAAAGAGCGAAACGTAAATTTAATTGAAAAATTCCCCCGTTTTCTTTTGTTTAAATCAGGGGTCTCCAAACCATGGCTCACGGGTCAAAAGCAACCCACGAGTATTTAAAATCAGACCACAACAAAGTCATGATTACTAGATATGTTTAATTATACTATGAGAACTTATGTATTTACATGTGGTGAGTTTTTAATTTTCACATTACGTTAGGATAAATGCAATATCAATCGTTAACATATTCGGTACCGTCGAGTAATTCACTTCCTGAATTCTCTCTTGGGGCAAATTCAACTTGATTGTGTTTGGACAATCGATCGTATTTGATTCAATCGAATTTAATCAAGCAGTAACATAGCGTGAAATTTACTTCTTTGTAGGACAAAGGAAATTTCTGATTGGGCATTTGATTTTAGGTTTTCGATTATTTTTGATTATTGATAGATACAATATATCGTATTTGATTTAATCGCATTCTGTCAGAGTTGAACATGCCCCTGAATTTAATAAGATTTTTTTTTTTTTTTTTGCGCTTTGTTTTGTTAGAAGTTAAGAGTAACAAAACCTCAAACAGTAAAAAGTTAGATTGGTAGGGGGAAAGTCCGGAGCAATGGGACAGAGCTTCAATTATTCCATAATAAAATGTGGAGTCTAAAGTTGATAAATCTACTGTACAAACTGGAAATAATTATTCATATTTTATTTCGGCAAGAATGCAGAGCTGTCCCATTTTTCCTGAGTCTCTCCATAGGAAAAATATGTTAGAGAAACGTGATAGAAAATGTTTCTAACAGGTAATGAATGGCATTTTCCCCCGAATAATAACTGATGATGATTAATTAAGAAAATTTTAATGTCATGGATATTTGTATAATGATTTCTCTCTATCCAGGGATCCCCAGGAGATTAGCCCTACCCAGGGGGAGGGGGGATAGGGGGTATATTAGCCTGAGAGTTGTGAGAAATTTTTCAAACATGGCCTTTCGACCAAAAAGTTTGTAGACCCCTGATTTAAACCCTCATAGTCACCATGTCATCATATCAATCACGATATAAATAACCATAAAAAACTATGAATATGATATTCAGTCTTTATTTGCTGTAGTGAAAAAATATTAGAACGATTTGGTAAATAAAATTCATGGAACAATCTTGAACGATAAGTTAATATTTTATCTCACCTACCCTTTTCTTTCATTAGTCATATGAGGCATTGAGAAGCAAAGGGATATAAGTGGCAACATTAAAAATTTGGAGATAACCAGTAGACATGGTAGGTGCACCTCTCCTCTGTCTTGGGGCAAGAGATGGTACTAGTAGTCCTGGTAGGTGCTACTATACAGCATGATTTAGAAAAAGATTCAATGGAAGCGTACCTAGGATGTAACCTTTAAACGCGTTTTACTCAAAACTTGAAAATGTCCACTTACATCCCTTTGCTTCTCACTGCCTCAAATGTGCTGGGACAAAAACAATTTCCACCTCAATCAAACAAATGGAATTTAATTTTCACGCATATAAATCATTTTCCAAAAATTACGGATATTGCAAGACTTTTAAGAACTATTTGAATCTTTGCAAGTGTAAGGTTTGATGATATTGAAGCGAAATAAACATTTGGAAAGCCTTTAAGTGCATCTAAAAAAAAAAAAAAAAAAAAAAAAAAAAAAAAAAAAACTAATGCTTTGAAAAGTTATTTTTTTCGGGGGGGGGGGAGAAAGAAAGAAAGAAAACTTATGTTTACGTTTTCAAATGTTATAATTTGAAAACACTTCAAACATTTTTTTAAATGAAAAATAATTTAAAAATAAATGAATAATGATAACAAAAAGATGTACCTATTTTTATTCAAATTTTTCAAAGCTAAAAGATTTCATTTATGTAAGTTCAAAGTTTCGATCAAAATAATTATGTTAGGAAAGCGAGAAAAAGAAGAAAATTAATTATTTTTTAAATGAAAATGGTAAGAAAAGAAAGATTATCAAAACAAATTCGCAACTCCAGAGCTCGAATACGCTACCTTGTGGTGATCAAAAATACTACAGAAAAAGGTAAAACATTCCCTTCCACGTGTTTTCTTTGGAGTAAATTACAGGCTTCTGACAGTTTATGGTGCAATGTAATTTCAAAGGAATAGAAAAGAAAGCATCCCATATACTAATTAAAAATTACTGTCATTCACTAAGTTATAAGTTACGGCATTTGTTTGTTTTACCTTTTTCATCCGCCATTAGACAGTGACTGCTGCGCCCCCTATAGTTTGTTGGAGTTGCGAATAAAAGTAGGAACATTTTTTACATGAAATCAAACTCAAAATGTTTAGTTTTTTAGACGACAATTCTGTAGCAATATGTATAAAGCGTAAAAAAATTATTTACTCTAAAACTGTTGAGTAATGAGAACAGAAGAACTCCTCAACTCTTATTAATGAAAAAATATTTTCTTTCAAACATTTCTTGGTGGAACACTCGAATAATTTTCCTTATTAATTAAATATTTTAGTTAATTTTTTTTTTAATCTTTTTTTTTGGGGGGGGGGTATCTAAAAAATAAATAAATAAAAATTAAATAAACAAGATAAATAAATAAAAAGAAAGAAAGACAAGATCAGAAAAAGGAAGGGATAAAAAAACGACGGTTCGAACACAAACAAAAATTCTTTAACTTATGGTGGAAAAGATCAAAAGCCAATTTTTGCAAGAACGGCGTGAAGACAGAATTCTTCTGCACCGACCATGGAGCTATGGCATCGGTTATTTTCCCTCCACTCCCTTCTCTCACTTGCATTTATTTATTCATTAAGCAGTACAGAATCATTTTCAACCGCAAACTGACAAGAAATTCCAAAAACAGTGGATGCTTTTTATATTCTACGAGTTAAAAAAAATGGCTGTAGCTGTATTCATTTTACCTTTAAATACGGCTCTTCCTCCCCGCGGCTTCTCAGCTGAAACAAATCGCCTGCACTGAATGAGCTTGGAACGAAAGCGGATGCGGGCTTGCGCGAGGAAGATCGATATGGAGGCGCTTCGCGCTCAATGGTAGTTCCTGGCAAAGGGGCTCGGATCGATCACAGTTTTGACCCGCTGTTCGTTTTGTATCCAAGTCCTCTGCCAAGTAAACAAATATGACCTCTTACACCAAACTGTAAATGTCTTGTTTAGTTCATTAATCGCACAAATTTACGGTCGAGTTGTCGCGTTTCGTACAATGACATGTCGTACGAAACGTTCCAATGGAAGTAGATTTTTTTTGAAAATCAAATAGATTACGGGATACATAATTAAATTGACTGCCGCTTTATACAAACTGCTTTGATTTGAATCCACGGATGATTGCTCAAGATGACAACAAGGTGTAGTGTGGCTCTGATAAGTATATCCATAACCTTGACAATGTTTACCTGTTTTATACGGGAGTTCAGTGGAAAAAGAACATGTATTTGGCGCGAATTTGTGTTAGAATACGTTTGCAAAACTACCACAAAAGTAACCCAACTCAACTCAGGTCCAAAATTGCCCCTTTTATCTCCGAAGGAGGTAAACATTGTCAAGGTCATAGCTCAACTTACCAGAGCCACAGTATAGCGCTGTGGCTGGCACCCATAGCGCAGCCAGAATTTTCTCCTTGAGGGATTGGCCATAACAAGACAGAATTTTATCCTGGGATGAGGGGGGTAGTTATAAGTCCTTACACGTATGGATCAGAACCATAGATTCTAAAGGAGTTTTTTTAACTCTTTCCTCTTCACTTACATTTATGGCCAGATTCCAGATAGCATTAGGGGGACTAAGGGTCAAATCCTCCCTAAAACCACCACTTTTTGCCGTATTGTATAACCTAGAATGGCAAGGGCACAGTGAGGGGGTTGGATATTCACCCCCCACTTGAATCTTTCGTTAAAACACATATTGCCAATCTTGATACACTAGTTTATACATAGTTAAGGACTTATGACCAAGCGCCCCTTCAGAAAGTAAATTATAGCTGCGTTAGGGGCAAGGTTGAATTATCATACAATAAAATCTCATTTATATGTCTGCACAAGAGACCGACTGAAAAAGATGCATACATAAGTGACGTATAAATAAAATTCAGAGGTTAGTTTGGATCAAGTTACACTGATTTAGGCATAAAATAAATGAATAAATAGCAGAAAAATGCAAAAAGAAATAGAAAAAGCTTCCTTTTAATGAATTTATTTTCAAATGAGAAACGATGTTAACAAAAATAAAACTAAGATACAGTAAAAAGCACACCTCATTCGTTTCTGCTAATTGATCGTTCTATTCTTTCGGTATAAGATATTTTAATTTAAAATTTCTCGGTCGAAACATTGATAAAAGAGCACCACGTTGTAGCGCACACATATCACAAAATAGCACAGGACCGTTTTTTATTTTGTGATTTGCGTGCGTCAGTCCATATATCACAAAATGTTTATCAATATAGTCCCCCGGCTCCCTCCCCTTATAAAACTTATAAACTTATACAACTCTGATTCCAAGCTGTCCACCTCTTTCAAGGGCCGGGTCCCTTGTTTCCAACTAGGCTGATATGGCCTCTCGTCGGCCCTTTGTATACAAAAAGTTAGAGCATAAGTAGTCAGTGTGAAGCCGAAATATTTTTTAAGTCAAACAATTTCGCCACTTTTGACAATCCATGTCATGTCATTGACATGGGTAAAAGTGGAACTAAATCAGCAGCATAAGATTCTTAGTCAATTTCGAAAAGAAAACATCGATTATATTGATTTCATATTTTGGAACAGCAAATGCATCTGTTTGGTTAACTTGAACTGCTTATACCTCTAAGATTATCTTTACTAATAATAAAGCTGAAAGTCTGTGTCTCTGGATGTCGGTTATGCGCATAGCGTCTAGACCGTTCTAGCACGGAAACACTCTCATGAAACACGAGCTGATGTGTGCATCACATGATTTCCTTTTACTCCAATTTAATGTCATTTCCCCATTATTGGCAATATAAATGTGATTCCATTGTTTACTTTCTAAATATCACCAACAATGGCCAAATTGAAACCAAATTTTAAAAAAAGCCAAATTTGTCGCCAAGTTGGCAACAAAACTTGGTGACCGAAGGACTGGCGATATATCGCCAAGTGTCCGACAAATCATAACACCACTTGAGTTTACATCGAAATTAACGATGATTTCCCCCTCAAAAAGGGGCAAAAGACCCCCTTAGGAACATCCGAATGCAACCAAAAGAGAAGGTGCACAACTAGGCCCTACTAGGAGTCTACGTACCAAATTTCAACTTTCTAGGACATACGGTTTTTGAGTTATGCGAGATATATACGCATATACGCACATGCATACAGACGTCACGAGAAAATTCGTTGTAATTAACTCGGGGGTCGTCAAAATGGACATTTCGGGTGTCTGTACGTTCCTAGATCCACGTGTGGTCGTGTCGAAAAAAAACAACTCAACATTCATTCGGAGGTGAGAAAAATGGAAATTAAGGCTGATTTTTGAGTGAAAATTTTTTCGCGAATACAATACTTCCTTTTTTGTAAAAGGAAGTAAAAATTATGAGGCACCTCAAAGCGATTTTACAAAAATTCGATTTTGTTCTTTTTCTATTCCAATTTTAAGGCCCCATTGGTTTATTTTACTTCTCCGCAGCAATACCGAGCAAATTACCATAACGTGGACGAGTAAATTACCATAACATGGACGAGCAAATTACCATAACATGGACGAGCAAATTACCATAACATGGACGAGCAAATTACCATAACATGGACGAGCATATGAACATAGCATTTGGCGAGAAATTCATCATCCATTATTTGTAAATATACAGACGAACCAAATGATCTTTTAATTTTCTACTACGGGCAAAGCCGTGCGAGTACCGCTAGTAAGTGATAAAGGGATTACTTGTATCCAAGTAGCACATGCATGTAGTTTTAATTTGTAATTTTTATGCATTACAACGATATCCTCTCTTATTCAGTGATCGTATTTCAGCGGACGTCGGTTAATTTGAATCAGTGATTAATTGAATCAACCGCTTCAATAAATAAAATCCGTCAAAAAATAACAAAATCCAGCTTTATTGAATTAACCGCTTTATTGAATCAGCCGTTTTATTGAATCAAAACTGTTTAGAGTAAACGTGATTCATATAAGCTGCTATCATTGTACTACAGACAATTCATCACATTAAAATGCAGTCGAACGAATGACTCACTGAACCTTTTCTTTTTTAGAAGGAATTTGAATCATTTTTTTCTTCGATTTCATAATAAAGATCACTTAAAATACTCTTCAGTTCAAAACTAATAATAGTTTAAACGAAACAGTTCTACCGATTTCGACGCAGCCGAGAGCGCCTTGCAAACGACATGACAACATAAAATTCTTGGAGATAAAGGAAAATAAAATTTTGAGAAGTGATTTCAGCGAATGAAATAAAAAATGCATCTTTTGTACTGGAGATCTAAGTGTCCAGTACAAATAAGTGGGAGACTATAGCTAACCGTAGGAATGCCCGACTTGAAAAGATCTTCCTCAAGAGGAGGAGGAGAGAGCATCTGTTCGGAAAAAGTGGAGGAATCCATCTGCTACCTAGCAACAGTAAATACTTCAGGACGTCATCAGATTTTCGGATGCTGATTGGATGGGATCTTTCGCATCCGAAGGAACACAAGTCAATGGTAGGGAAAATGCCAAAGATGAGCTCGAGTTGCCAAAAACCAAAACTAAAACTTGTCATTTCAATCAATTTTTTTACTTTGGGAAAGTTTTTAAGTTGTTATTTTACTTATTTATTTATATTATTATTACTACTATTATTATTTTTTAAAGCATTTTTTTTAATTAAAAATTGTCGGTGAGTGTATCACACAGATAAGTAAAATGAAAAAAATTGGGAAATTTGTAGAATAAAAATAGAATTCAATTCTCAAAGAAAGAATAATTCTTCATTAGTAGTTTTGCTTTATCGTAATTTCCACCGATTTTCAGAAAAAAAGTAAAAACGTAATAAAATGCAATAAAAAAGCGACGAGTTTATTAAAACCGTAAAAGAAAACAAAATATATAGAGAGAGAAAACCCAAACGGAATTCGAATTAATCAATTTATCTGACACTCACACTGTTAGACAAATTTACAACTTATCCAAATATACTTTGTCCAAGGTAATAAATCTTCTACAGCTACAATATATATTTATACAATAATAATGATCTGAGTTCGAAGCTTATTATCGTAAATGATTCATATTGACATGAAATTGCATAGTATTTGGGGATTAATTTCCACCAACCATATCATATGATTTTTTTTCCCGCTTAATTTCGAATCAGCCTGTTTACTAAAACATTTTTAGTTAATTGAACAGGCATAGTATAGCAGCTCTTTCGGCGCATCCCTGACTTTTTAATATACTTTATCTCGGGGTAAGGATATTTCGAGTAAAATTATTTTAAAAACATTTTTCAGAATTTATAGACTGATGCCATTGCTTATTAAAATTGCAACACGCGGTCCTAAAATCTGCAATACATTTTAAGAATCTACAAACAACATTAATTTAACGAGTTTTGACGTCTGATTCTTCTTCTTTTTTTTTTCAAGGGAAAATAAAATTTTATTATCTATTTATTTATTTTTCTAGGGGGAAAAACACATCAACTTGCAAATTAAAATTCGGGGCAGAAAAAAAAAAAGGATTGAAGATTCGTTATGATTTTTATCTGGTGGCAACATCAATCTGGACTAATGTGGGATTCAAGTCTTCCGAGTTAATAAAGGTGCGGATTGACCAAAATCACCTATAAACTGCGCCGATGTACATAAACTAATGTACACAATCAAAATTGAAGCAGTGACAAGCGAACCCTAAATGCCCCCTCCCCCTAAAACGTCGACAATAGTATCCGTCCATATTGTGTTCAAACTCTTTATGAATAAAATGGAAACGATTTCAGTTGTTTTTTCGATTCATTTGTTATTTTTGAAAGTAAATACTTGAAATACTACTTCTTTTCATTGTTTATGAAATTAATTTTTAAATGCTCATTAGTTGCCTTATTCCTGGACGATTTGATGGTTTTATCAACACCCAAACAGTTTCAGAAAGTTTTGTACCCAAAACTTTAGGTTTGTAGAAGTGGGGGGAAGGGGTCACTCTTTAGCATGAGCCCCCCTAAAATGGTAGTCTGTATCCACATCCCCTGGTAGGTGCTACTATACAACATGATTTAGAAAAACTTTTCAATGAAAGCCTAACTTGAACCGGAACTGTAAACGCATTTTACTCAAAACTTAAAAATTTCCACTTGCATCCCTTGGCTTTTCCCTGCTTCAATTGTATTTTGAATTCAAGAGAATGAAATATAAAACTGCACAAGAGAAAATTAAGTATATTATGTACATACATCATTTCACAGGCCCACAATAAATACATTATTGCTCTTCCTCGATTCTATTTATACAGTATATCGTCGTCTCAGAGCAACAGTGGGATATCTTAGTGTTATTAATAGGATTAGATGTCTTACTGTTGCTGTGAGGCGACGATATACATCTAAATGGATGTCCAGATTAAGAGAAGTCCGGCTGCATTTGTTCTGAATCAATGAGGGTTTACTCTAGATAAACTTGAACGAAAAAATATGGAATCTCTTTTCTTAGACTGGTAATATTGATTCAAAACAAATTCAACTCCGCGATGTATGGAACAAAAGTATTTATTGACCCGCACGTAGGCAGCCCCAATTGCTATCTTTTGATTTTCCTTAACACATAATTTAGTTAGTTTATGAATGGTTTAATTAATTTTTTTACAAATATCTTCAATTAATAATCAAAAATAATTACGTCGTAGAGGGATAAGACGGGAAGGGAAGCAACAATCTTTATTTATGTGTTTATTGAGTGGTGTTTCGTATAATTTTTAAATTTTTGAAAGTTTATTGGGTTATTGTTTGGTTTAATTTACAATTCCATTATAGTGTGGCTTTGGTAACTTGATACTTGACGTTGGAGGAGCTCATTTATATATGGTTTAAAAGAGTAGAAATTCTTAGGTACAGATAGAATCAATAATCGCTATCGTTGTATAAATAGGCTTTTCTCGTGGCTATTTTGACAAATGGAATCGTTTAAGCCTCATTGGATCGAAAATCAATTTATCAGAACCAGACTGCAAATTATGTTTTAGGTATTAATTTCAAGACAAAACAAAATATTTTGTTCTTGAGAGTCCCTAACATATAGTGGGAAAGAAAAAAGGGACAGAACAGTGATTTCTTTGCTTCTGCAGCGGTAAGAGGCAAGAGCGAATAGAACGTTTTTAAAATTATCAATCCCGTAAGAACTAATATTTCGAATTATTACTCCATTTGTATCTCGAATTTGATTAGGAGGGTGCGGGTACAGTTCTTGTGTCGACGAAATATTCTGTATTTTCCTCGCAGCGGAACATCTCGTGGCATTTTTCCAGTGGAAAGAAAGGCACTCGTCTCAGCTAACTTAAATCAAAATGATGAACCTGTTTCTCCCATAACATCACGTTGTTGCCAAATTATAATGCACAAATAATGACCTCATCCAGGTCAACGAACGACACTGGGGCTAGTCAATTAATTCCTTATTCAGTGGAGAGGAAAATAATGAGTAGAAAAGCATGTTTGCAAAAGAGTGACCTTGGGATGGTAACAGTTACCTGATTACGACGGCGCTAGCAATGCCCCCTTTTAACAGACCGACAACCTTTAATTTTTTAGTCACGATTTGGAAAGGATGTGGGAAAACGAACACTTCTGTTAATTGACCTTCGCTCCGATGTTTAGTCACTATAACCAGTTTGCTTATTACCTCGTTCTATCTCTTATTTGTTGCAAGGACATTCTAATGAAACGTTGAATGCGGGAAAACTATGAATACCGAGTCAACATGGAATTCTGATAATGGGGTCGTTTCCAAAATTTTAAAAGTATTTTTTTCTGAAAGAGCATGTTTAAAAACATAGGATCTGACCATTTTTGAAATAATTTATTTAAGTTTAATATTTTTAAAAAATTACTTAAATCGTTGCGTTTTTGTTGTTTACGGCTTCTGCCTATGGCATCACAAATGATGAAATGCCATTCAGTGTTGCATTCACAGAGCAAAATATTTAATTCGCATCTTTACTCACGTGTATTGGCAACGATATGGTTGATAGCAAGCAAAGAGCACAATTTTAATTCGCTTCTTGATTATCATAACGTGGAAACGCGGTACAAAGATGCGCCAAAAAGCATCATTTGTGACGTCATCAAGACCACGCCTTGTTTGAAAAATCGGACATTTTAAAAAATTAATTAAAAAATAACTGTTGGGAAAATGAAAGTATTTTCTGGGTACATGTAATTCTTTTTGCTCATTCTATCCATTTCAATGACTAAAAATAGTACTTTTGACTGAAGGAGACAACCCCATTACGTGCTGGGGGTATCATTCCCCGAAGTTCATATAGAAAAAAAAGAGTGTCTGTTGTGAAGTGAAAATTTTTCTTAGTATTGGATTCCATTCAGATTGAGACCGGAATTTTTTCCCAGATATAGGAATTAGTTTCATCCATACTGAAAAAAAGTCGTCATCCAGATTGAGAAAGGTTTTTTTCCCTCTACGTATATTGAGAAAGTTGTTCTATCCAGATTAAGAAAAGGGTTCCATCCAGATTGCGAAAGGAATTTCATCAAGCCTGAGGAAGGGGTTTCATTCTAATTTAAGAAAGTAGCTACATCCAGACTACGAAAAGGGTGCCATCCAGATTGAGATTTTTTTTTTAAATTCTCTCAGATTGAGAAAGGGGTTTTATCAAGATGAAGAAAGAAATTTCATTCCAAATTAAAAAGCAAGTTCCATCCAGGTTCAGAAAGTTTTTTTTTTTTTCAATTAACGTTGTGCAGGATTGATTTCACCAAGATTGAGAAAGGAGTTCCATTCGTATTAACAAAAAGATACTATCCGGATTGTGAAAGGGGTTCCTTCCAGGATTCTGTACCACAGACACACAGGTTTTCAGTAGAAGCTACATTTTATACTTATGACAAAGATTTTTCCAAAAAAAAAAAAAAAAAATAGAAAAGGTACAGATCTATTCTGTAGCAAGAAAAATGAAATCAAGAAAAAAGTCAGAATACTCCAAAGAGGAAAAAAAAAAAAAAAAAAAAAAAAAAAAAAAAAACAGCTATAGGCTCCCTTGAAAAGGGTGACATAATTTTTTTGCATAGCATTCTCACTTTCATTTTCCTTTCTTTTTTTCTTTCTTTTCTTTTTGTTTTTTCCGTCATTTTTTTTCCTTTCTCTGTCTTTCTCTCTTTCTCTTTTTTCTTTTGAGAACGGTGACAGATCTTCGTGATTCGATCACAGGTGGTGAGACACATTTTTCAAGCTTGCGCAGACTGAATACGAATTTAAGAAATAGGACGTCAAAAATAAGGGTGTGTGGACTAACAATGCTTTCAATTCACAGAGACATTACGGTTAAACCTGACTAAGTTTAGCAATGTACAAGGAAGAAAACTTGATTTTATATTCGTTTTAAATAAATTTTATTTTTTAATACTACACACATTTTATAAATGTGTCTTGTTTTTTTTTCCATTAGTAATCTTTGTAACCAGAGCCGAAATATTTTTGATGCTCCAAGCCCGCCCCTGATAATAGGCTCCACCTCTGGAAATTTAACTACATATTTAGTTGCGCTTTTGAGTTTGAGATTTTTATCAGCAATATTCATCATAAAAATGAACATTAACAAAATAAAATACTCATCAGCTCACACAGAAAAAAGAAATTTAATTTAATTCACAGTTGAATCATTCTTAAGAAAATAAAGGAATGTTTTCCATATTTGATTCCAAATTCTTAAAAAAGGCTTTAAAGCTCAGAAAACTTTTTCTACAACAGCTACCAGTTAATGATTTCGTTGGGTAGTATTTTAATTAGAAAAACAGAAATGAATTTTTGGTTATAGTTATTAGACACTAGAATGAAAATAATTGGTCCGTCACCCAATAAAGTTAAATAAGTTCTAATCAGTTACATATAATAGAATCCTCCAGAAATTAAAAATACGAAAATCTTTCATTCTTTAATTTTAAATTATCTGAATAATTTATAAGGCAGTAAAAATAAATAAACAAATGAATAACAAAATAAAATAAAAGGTTAAAAAAAAAAAAAAAAAACTGATGAAAAGGTTGAGCTCTAGGTACAGGGAGAACACAGCTCCGGAGTGCTCCGGGTCCCTATTTGTAACAATGCTTTTTACGTAAAAAAATAAAATATACGAAAATAAAGAAGCTGTGTTTCATATAAATGTGTAAAGTGTGACAGCTGGAGAATTCCATTAAAATAATACAGTCGGACCTCCATATATCGAAGTAGCAAATTGCCGGGAAAAAATTCGATGTATAGAAATTTCGATATATGGAAACGATCTTATTTTATCATGAAAGTATCCGAAAACATGAAAATAAAAGCTAATTTTCGAGTATGAAACCCAATTTATAATTTATACGAGTATCGGATTAAATGAAATTTAATGATTAAAAAATTGACAGAAATTACATTTTTACGCCAACCATACATCTTCATATTCTTCGGCAATTCAACTTGATCGCAACATTAGGGGATTTTCGTTTTAACAATGTGATCGGGAGAAAAGTAAACAATCAATCTACTTAACTTGAATGATTTTTGCTGAAGCTAAGAAGACTAGAAATGATAATCAACAAACAAAAGGGATAATTTGAAACGAAACGGATTTTAGTGCTACTGGTTACAGCTATGATTTGAAATAAACTTGAGGGAATTTAAGAACTTCAGAACGGAACAACGACTTAACTACACACCCTTCAACCCCAGATTTTTTATGAGTTCCGTAGCAACCTTTAGTGTGAACGTAATTTTCTCCTCTAACCTTTATTTTTCATGAGACAAAGTCTAAAGTGGAAAAAAAAATCTACCAATGTCTCGAAAATTTTTTCGAAATATAGAGAATTTTCGATATATAGAAACAATTTTTCTATATAATCTATATATATAAAAATGGACTTTGGTAAATTTGTTCCCTAAGATCTCAGAAACTACCCGGCAGATTTGGCTGAAACTTTCACCGTTTGTTCTTTTTGGTAATGGGGAGGTTTGTAGACC